>NW_025747899.1:12500-44010 GCF_021184085.1 Oncorhynchus gorbuscha | reverse complement strand
CCCTCCAGAAAGACTCTGAGGCAGGGCCATCTCCTCTCCCCCTCCACCCCTCCACCCCTCCAGAAAGACACTGAGGCAGGGCCATCTCCTCTCCCCCTCCACCCCCTCCACCCCTCCAGAAAGACACTGAGGCAGGGCCATCTCCTCTCCCCCTCCCCCTCCACCCCTCCAGAAAGACACTGAGGCAGGGCCATCTCCTCTCCCCCTCCCCTCCACCCCTCCAGAAAGACACTGAGGCAGGGCCATCTCCTCTCCCCCTCCCCCTCCACCCCTCCAGAAAGACACTGAGGCAGGGCCATCTCCTCTCCCCCCTCCAGAAAGACACTGAGGCAGGGCCATCTCCTCTCTCCCCTCCCCCCTCCACCCCCTCCTGTCTTGGGGAAACAGATGTGGATCTGTCAGACCTGGGTTTCTGCCCGCAGCAGATTTCACCCAGCTGTCTCTTATGTAATGTACTGAGAGGGGAGAGATGAGAGGGCCAGGCCAGGGCTCAGAGAGAGGAGAGATGAGAGGGCCAGGCCAGGACTCAGAGAGAGGAGCAGAGATGAGAGAACCAGGACAGGACTCAGAGAGAGGAGAGAACCAGGACAGGACTCAGAGAGAGGAGAGAACCAGGACAGGACTCAGAGAGAGGAGAGATGAGAGACAGGACAGGACTCAGAGAGATGAGAAGAACCAGGACAGGACTCAGAGAGAGGAGAGAACCAGGACAGGACTCAGAGAGAGGAGAGAACCAGGACAGGACTCAGAGAGAGGAGAGATGAGAGACAGGACAGGACTCAGAGAGAGGAGCAGAGAGGAGAGAATCAGGACAGGACAGGACTCAGAGAGAGGAGCAGAGAGGAGAGAACCAGGACAGGACTCAGAGAGAGGAGAGAACCAGGACAGGACAGGACTCAGAGAGAGGAGAGAATCAGGACAGGACAGGACTCAGAGAGAGGAGAGAACCAGGACAGGACTCAGAGAGAGGAGCAGAGAGGAGAGAACCAGGACAGGACTCAGAGAGAGAGAGAACCAGGACTGGACTCAGAGAGAGGAGAGAACCAGGACAGGACTCAGAGAGAGAGAGAGAACCAGGACAGGACTCAGAGAGAGAGAGAACCAGGACAGGACTCAGAGAGAGGAGAGAACCAGGACAGGACTCAGAGAGAGGAGAGAACCAGGACAGGACTCAGAGAGAGGAGAGAACCACGACAGGACTCAGAGAGAGGAGAGAACCAGGACAGGACTCAGAGAGAGGAGAGAACCAGGACAGGACTCAGAGAGAGGAGAGAACCAGGACAGGACTCAGAGAGAGGAGAGAACCAGGACAGGACAGGACTCAGAGAGAGGAGAGAACCAGGACAGGACAAGACTCAGAGAGAGGAGAGAACCAGGACAGGACTCAGAGAGAGGAGAGAACCAGGACAGGACTCAGAGAGAGGAGAGAACCAGGACAGGACTCAGAGAGGAGAGAACCAGGACAGGACAGGACTCAGAGAGAGGAGGGAACCAGGACAGGACTCAGAGAGAGGAGAGAACCACGGCAGGACTCAGAGAGAGGAGAGAACCAGGACAGGACTCAGAGAGAGGAGAGATGAGAGACAGGACAGGACTCAGAGAGAGGAGCAGAGAGGAGAGAATCAGGACAGGACAGGACTCAGAGAGAGGAGCAGAGAGGAGAGAACCAGGACAGGACTCAGAGAGAGGAGAGAACCAGGACAGGACAGGACTCAGAGAGAGGAGAGAACCAGGACAGGACTCAGAGAGAGGAGCAGAGAGAGAGAACCAGGACAGGACTCAGAGAGAGGAGAGAACCAGGACAGGACTCAGAGAGAGGAGAGAACCAGGACAGGACTCAGAGAGAGGAGAGAACCAGGACAGGACTCAGAGAGAGGAGAGAACCAGGACAGGACTCAGAGAGAGGAGAGAACCAGGACAGGACTCAGAGAGAGGAGAGAACCAGGACAGGACTCAGAGAGAGGAGAGAACCAGGACAGGACTCAGAGAGAGGAGAGAACCAGGACAGGACAGGACTCAGAGAGAGGAGAGAACCAGGACAGGACAAGACTCAGAGAGAGGAGAGAACCAGGACAGGACTCAGAGAGAGGAGAGAACCAGGACAGGACTCAGAGAGAGGAGAGAACCAGGACAGGACTCAGAGAGGAGAGAACCAGGACAGGACAGGACTCAGAGAGAGGAGGGAACCAGGACAGGACTCAGAGAGAGGAGAGAACCAGGACAGGACTCAGAGAGAGGAGAGAACCAGGACAGGACTCAGAGAGAGGAGCAGAGAAGAGAGAACCAGGACAGGACTCAGAGAGAGGAGAGAACCAGGACAGGACTCAGAGAGAGCAGAGAGGAGAGAACCAGGACAGGACTCAGAGAGAGGAGAGAACCAGGACAGGACTCAGAGAGAGGAGAGAACCAGGACAGGACTCAGAGAGAGGAGCAGAGAGGAGAGAACCAGGACAGGACTCAGAGAGAGGAGAGAACCAGGACAGGACTCAGAGAGAGGAGAGAACCAGGACAGGACTCAGAGAGAGGAGAGAACCAGGACAGGACTCAGAGAGAGGAGAGAACCAGGACAGGACTCAGAGAGAGGAGAGAACCAGGACAGGACAGGACTCAGAGAGAGGAGAGAACCAGGACAGGACTCAGAGAGAGGAGCAGAGAGGAGAGAACCAGGACAGGACTCAGAGAGAGGAGAGAACCAGGACAGGACAGGACTCAGAGAGAGCAGAGAGGAGAGAACCAGGACAGGACTCAGAGAGAGGAGAGAACCAGGACAGGACTCAGTGAGGAGAGAACCAGGACAGGACTCAGAGAGGAGAGAACCAGGACAGGACTCAGAGAGAGGAGCAGAGAGAGACCAGGACAGGACTCAGAGAGAGGAGAGAACCAGGACAGGACTCAGAGAGAGGAGAGAACCAGGACAGGACTCAGAGAGAGGAGAGAACCAGGACAGGACTCAGAGAGAGGAGAGAACCAGGCCAGGACTCAGAGAGAGGAGAGAACCAACTAGGATCCAGTCCTGTTACCACATTAACTAGGATCCAGTCCTGTTACCACATTAACTAGGATCCAGTCCTGTTCCCGTATTAACTAGGATCCAGTCCTGTTACCACATTAACTAGGATCCAGTCATGTTACCACATTAACTAGGATCCAGTCCTGTTACCACATTAACTAGGATCCAGTCCTGTTACCACATTAACTAGGATCCAGTCCTGTTACCACATTAACTAGGATCCAGTCCTGTTACCACATTAACTAGGATCCAGTCCTGTTACCACATTAACTAGGATCCAGTCCTGTTACTGTGACAGGTTAAAGGACATATTCATAGCCTGTTATACATTGAAAAGTATTAGTAAGTTCATAGTATGTGAGGATCTTAAAACATCTAAGGTTAAAAGATGCATTCAGTATTAGTTGATAGAGATTGATAACATTCATATAATTGTGTTAAAGTTCAAATCTGTCAAAGTGCAATTGTGAGAGTAATGTGTAAACGTTATATTGATTACTTTATTTTGTGGTGCCTAAAAGTGTTAATCTGTGATCTACGAAATGCTCTTAATCTATGAGCCGGAGATCGATTGCTCTGGTCTCCACCCATATTCCTGGGGAAATTCGCGATCTTTTCTCATTGAACTAAATGTTGACTTGAGAATACAACACCGTATCACTCTCGTGATTATTTCTCCCCTGTTTTCAGGGGCGTAACATTACCACATTAACTAGGATCCAGTCCTGTTACCACATTAACTAGGATCCAGTCCTGTTACCACATTAACTAGGATCCAGTCCTGTTACCACATTAACTAGGATCCAGTCCTGTTACCACATTAACTAGGATCCAGTCCTGTTACCACATTAACTAGGATCCAGTCCTGTTACCACATTAACTAGGATCCAGTCCTGTTCCTGTATTAACTAGGATCCAGTCCTGTTACCACATTAACTAGGATCCAGTCCTATTACCACATTAACTAGGATCCAGTCCTATTACCACATTAACTAGGATCCAGTCCTGTTACCACATTATCTAGGATCCAGTCCTGTTACCACATTAACTAGGATCCAGTCCTGTTACCACATTAACTAGATCCAGTCCTGTTAAAGGGTAATAGAACACAAGCTGGGTACATCTGGTTGAAATGAGTCTTTGTCACAGCAGTCACAAGGTGTTCTCTGATTGACCTCTGACCTCTCTATCTCTCAATTCAATTCAAAGGGCTGTTGTGGGGCATTTGCTTTGGTAATGTTATTAAGCAAATGGAATAGACAGTCAATAAAAGGTGAACTCAACAAGGAGAACCATTAGTAAACGTTACACTCACTAAATATATTTAAAAGAATAAAGACATTTTAAACGTTATATTATTGCCTCTGTACAGTGTTGTAAACAATGTGCAAGAAGTTGAAGAATGAAAGGGAAGATAAATGAACAGATCATTATGGGATGTATTTACAAGGTTGTTTGTGTTCCGCTGGATGCCCCTTCTCATGGCAACGGGCCACAAATCATGCTGCTGTGATGTCACAACAGATATGGGAGTATATCAGTGGTTGATTTGGCTCTGTGTAATCTGAGGGAAATATGTGTCTCTAATATGGTCATACATTGGACAGGAGGTTAGGAAGTGCAGCTCAGTTTCCACCTCATTTTGTTGGGCAGTGAGCACATCACATCACTGAGTCTGTACATAGTCAAAGCTTTCTGAAAGTTTGGGTCAGTCACAGTGGTCAGGTGTTCTGCCGCTGTGTACTCTCTCTGTTTAGGGCCAAATAGCATTTCTAGTTGTCTTTTGTTGTTTTGTTAATTCTTTCCAGTGTGTCAAGTAATTATCTTTTTGTTTTCTCATGATTTGGTTGGGTCTAATTGTGTTTGCTGTCCTGGGGTTCTGTGGGGTGTGTTTGTGAACAGAGCCCCAGGACCAGCTGACTGAGGGGACTCTTCTCCAGGTTCATCTCTTTGTAGGTGATGGCTTTGGGGTGTAATCTGTGGGCATATCTTATATTTACGTCTCCTCTCTCTCTCTCTCTCCAACTCCCTCTGTCTCTCTGTCTCTCTCTCTCTATAAATAATAAATATACTTTATATATATATATATCTATATATATATATATCTCTCTATATATATATATATCTCCTCTCCCTCTGTCTCTCTAAATCTCTCCTCTCCCCTCTCTCTCTAATAATATGCCCTCTATCTCTCCCCCTCTCCCTATATCCTAAATACTAATATATCTATCTTATATATATATATATATATATATCTATATATATATATACTCTTCTCTCTCTCCTCTCTCTCCTCCTCCCTCTCTCTTTCCCTCCTCTCTCTCTCTCTCTCCTCTCCCCCTCTCTCTCCTCCTCCCCCTCTCTCCTCTCCCTCTCCTCTCTCTCTCTCCTCTCTCTCTCCTCTTCCTCTCCTCTCTCTCTCTCCTCTCTCCCCTCTCTCTCTCTGCCCTCTCTCTCTCTCTCTCTCCTCCTCTCCCTCCCTCTCTCTTTCTCTCCTCTCTCTCCTCTCCCTCTCTCCTCTCCCTCTCCCCCTTCTCCCTCTCCCTCTCCTCTCTCTCTCTCTCCTCTCTCTCCCTCGTCTCTCTCCTCTCCCTCTCGTCTCTCTCTCTCCTCTCCCTCTCTCTTCCCTCCTCCTCTCCTCCCCTCCCTCTCTCTCCTCTCCTCTCTCTCCTCTCTCCCCTCTCTCCTCTCCCTCTCTCTCTCCTCTTCTCTCTCCTCCCTCTCCTCTCTCCTCCTCCCCTCTCCTCCTCCTCCCCTCCTCTCCTCCCTCTCCCTCCTCTCTCTCCTCCCTCCCCTCTCTCTCTCTCCTCTCTCCTCCCTCGTCTCTCTCCTCTCCCTCCCTCTTCCTCTCCCCCTCTCTCTCTCTCCTCTCCTCTCTCTCTCTCCTCTTCCTCTCTCCCTCGAGATGCCTCCCTCCCCCCTCTCTCTCCTCTCCCTCTCCTCTCTCTCCTCTCTCTCTCCTCTCTCTCCTCTCCTCTCTCTCTCTCTCCTCTCTCTCTCTCCTCTCTCTCTCTCCTCTCCCTCTCTCTCTCCTCTCCTCTCCCTCTCTCTCTCTCTCTCCTCTCTCTCTCTCCTCTCCCTCTCTCCTCTCTCTCTCTCCTCCCTCTCCTCTCCCTCTCTCTCTCTCTCTCTCCTCCCTCTCTCCTCTCTCCCCCTCTCTCTCTCCTCTCCCTCTCCTCTCTCTCATCTCTCCCCCTCTCTCTCTCCTCTCCCTCTCCTCTCTCTCCTCTCCTCTCTCTCCTCTCTCTCCCTCGTCTCTCTCCTCCAGGTGTTCTACGTCTGTTGGAGCATGATGAGGAGTATGTGTTCACTCTGCCCTGTGCCTACGCCCGCTCCATTCTTACCGTACCCTGGGTGGAGCTGGGAGGGAAAGTCAACATCAGTTGTGCCAAGAGTGGATACTCTGCCACCGTTACCTTCCATACTAAACCCTTCTATGGAGGAAAGATACACAGGGGAGCCTGAGAGAGAGAGAGAGAGAGAGAGAGAGAGAGAGAGAGAGAGAGAGAGAGAGAGAGAGAGAGAGAGAGAGAGAGAGAGAGAGAGATGAGAGAGAATCATTCCTATCCCTCCCTGTATGAGGCGGTGTGTGTGTGTTCGTCCATCCATCTGTATGTGTCTGACCTAATGACATCATCATCTCTTCGTCACTCTTCCTGTTAGAGTGACAGATGAGGTGAAGCACAACCCGACGGGGACCATAGTGTAAGGCCCGGGAATGGAACTGCACTTAGAGTTCACCTACAGCAGTGGAGAGACCAAGGTCATCAACACCTCCAAGCTGCCTGTCATCAGGAAGAAGATGCTCTCGGAGAAACAGGGACACTACGAATCACGGTGAGGGAGGGAGGAGGGAGGGAGATCACGCCCCATGGAGAAACAGGGACACTACGAATCACGGGTGAGGAGGAGGGAGGGAGGGAGGGAGGGAGGAGGGAGGGAGATACGCCCCATGGAGAAACAGGGACACTACGAATCACGGTGAGGAGGGAGGAGGGAGGGAGATACGCCCCATGGAGAAACAGGGACACTACGAATCACGGTGAGGAGGGAGGGAGGGAGGGAGATACGCCCATGGAGAAACAGGGACACTACGAATCACGGTGAGGAGGGAGGGAGGGAGATACGCCCATGGAGAAACAGGGACACTACAAATCACGGTGAGGAGGGAGGGAGGGAGGGAGTTACGCCCCATGGAGAAACAGGGACATTACGAATCACGGTGAGGAGGGAGGGAGGGAGGAGATACACCCCATGGAGAAACAGGGACACTACGAATCATGGTGAGGAGGGAGGAGGGAGGGAGATACACCCCATGGAGAAACAGGGACACTACGAATCACGGTGAGGAGGGAGGGAGGGAGATACGCCCCATGGAGAAACAGGGACACTACGAATCACGGTGAGGAGGGAGGGAGGGAGGGAGGGGAGGGACGGAGGGAGATACGCCCCATGGAGAAACAGGGACACTACGAATCACGGTGAGGAGGAGGGGGGATGGAGAAACAGGGAGTTACGCCCCATGGAGAAACAGGGACACTACGAATCACGGTGAGGAGGGAGGGAGGGAGATACGCCCCATGGAGAAACAGGGACACTACGAATCACGGTGAGGGAGGGAGGGAGGGAGGGAGGGAGTACGCCCCATACAGGGACACTACCACGGTGGAGAAACAGGGACACTACAAATCACAGTGAGGAGGGAGGGAGGGAGATACGCCCCATGGAGAAACAGGGACACTACGAATCACGGTGAGGAGGGAGGGGAGGGAGGGAGGGAGGGGGAGGGAGATACGCCCCATGGAGAAACAGGGACACTATGAATCACGGTGAGGAGGGAGGGAGGGAGGGAGATACACCCATAGAGAAACAGGGACACTACGAATCACGGTGAGGAGGGAGGGAGGGGAGATACGCCCCATGGAGAAACAGGGACACTACGAATCACGGTGAGGAGGGAGGGAGGGAGGAGTTACGCCCATGGAGAAACAGGGACATTACGAATCACGGTGAGGAGGGAGGGAGGGGAGGAGATACACCCCATGGAGAAACAGGGACACTACTTAATCATGGTGAGGAGGGAGGGAGGGAGGGAGATACACCCCATGGAGAAACAGGGACACTACAAATCACGGTGAGGAGGGAGGGAGATACGCCCCATGGAGAAACAGGGACACTACGAATCACGGTGAGGAGGGAGGGAGGGAGGGAGGGACGGAGGGAGACAGCCCCATGGAGAAACAGGGACACTATGAATCACGGTGAGGAGGGAGGGAGGGAGTTACGCCCCATGGAGAAACAGGGACACTACGAATCACGGTGAGGAGGGAGGGAGGGAGGGAGATACGCCCCCATGGAGAAACAGGGACACTACGAATCACGGTGAGGAGGAGGGAGGGAGGGAGGGAGTTACGCTCCATGGAGAAACAGGGACACTACAAATCACAGTGAGGAGGGAGGGAGGAGATACGCCCCCATGGAGAAACAGGGACACTACGAATCACGGAGAAGGAGGGGAGGGAGGAGGAGGGAGATACGCCCCATGGAGAAACAGGGACACTATGAATCACGGTGAGGAGGAGGGAGGGAGATACACCCCATAGAGAAACAGGGACACTACGAATCACGGTGAGGAGGGAGGGAGGGAGATACGCCCCATGGAGAAACAGGGACACTACGAATCATGGTGAGGGAGGGAGGGAGGTAGGGAGAGGAGGGAGGGAGGGAGATACACCCCATAGAGAAACAGGGACACTACGAATCACGGTGAGGAGGGAGGGAGGGAGGTAGGGAGGGAGGGAGGGAGATACACCCCATAGAGAAACAGGGACACTATGAATCACGGTGAGGAGGGAGGAGGGAGGGAGATCGCCCATGGAGAAACAGGGACACTACGAATCACGGTGAGGAGGGAGGAGGGGAGTTACGCCCCATGGAGAAACAGGGACACTACGAATCATGGTGAGGAGGGAGGGAGGGAGGGAGACACGCCCCATGGAGAAACAGGGACACTACGAATCACGGTGAGGGAGGGAGGGAGGGAGATACGCCCCCATAGAGAAACAGGGACATTACGAATCACGGTGAGGAGGGAGGGAGGGAGGGAGTTACGCCCCATGGAGAAACAGGGACACTACGAATCACGGTGAGGAGGGAGGGAGGGAGTTACGCCCCATGGAGAAACAGGGACACTACGAATCACGGTGAGGAGGGAGGGAGGGGAGGGAGATACACCCCATGGAGAAACAGGTACACTACGAATCACGGTGAGGAGGGAGGGAGGGAGGGAGATACCCCCCATGGAGAAACAGGTACACTACGAATCACGGTGAGGAGGGAGGGAGGGAGGGAGGGAGATACGCCCCATGGAGAAACAGGGACACTACGAATCACAGTGAGGAGGGAGGGAGGGAGTTACGCCCCATGGAGAAACAGGGACACTACGAATCACAGTGAGGAGGGAGGGAGGGAGGGAGTTACGCCCCATGGAGAAACAGGGACACTACGAATCACAGTGAGGAGGGAGGGAGTTACGCCCCATGGAGAAACAGGGACACTACGAATCACAGTGAGGAGGGAGGGAGGGAGGGAGTTACGCCCCATGGAGAAACAGGGACACTACGAATCACAGTGAGGAGGGAGGGAGGGAGGGAGTTACGCCCCATGGAGAAACAGGGACACTACGAATCACGGTGAGGAGGGAGGGAGGGAGGGAGGGGAGATACGCCCCAAGGAGAAACAGGGACACTACGAATCACGGTGAGGAGGGAGGGAGGGAGTTACGCCCCATGGAGAAACAGGGACACTACGAATCACGGTGAGGAGGGAGGGAGGGAGGGAGATACGCCCTCCCCTGATGACACACACACACTCTCTCTCTCAGCTTTAATACACTGCTAGTCTCACACACGTGTTACCTCAGCTCTGAGATCAGTAATAATGGTATAGTGTCCCTCTACAGGGGCAGAGCATTACCTCAGATCTGAGATCAGTAATAATGGTATAGTGTCCTCTACAGGCGTCTGTGGCAGCATGTCACCTCAGCTCTGAGATCAGGAAACATTGACTCTGCTACAGAGCACAAACACTGTCTGGAGGAGAGGCAGAGAGCAGAGGGCCGACAGAGAGCAGCCTCCAACACACCCTGGACACCCAAGTACTTCATCAAGGAGGTGAGGAACTAGGACCTGAACGGTTCACTTTGACCTCTGACATTACCTCATACGTTGTGTCAGCTTCCCTGGTCTTGTCTTTAATGTACTGTACGCTCACAATCAAAATTATTTTTAAAAAGACTGCTAAACATGTTTCCCTTTGCTCTCTCTCGTTCTCTCGTTCTCTCTCGCTCTCTGTCTCTTGCTCTCTCTCTCACTCTCTGTCTCTCACTCTCTCTCTGTCTCTCTCGCTCTCTGTCTCTCTCTGTCTCTCTCTCTCGCTCTCTGTTTCTCTCTGTCTCTCACTCTCTTTCTCTGTCTCTCACTCTCTCTCTGTCTCTCTCGCTCTCTGTCTCTCTCTGTCTCTCTCTCTCGCTCTCTGTTTCTCTCTGTCTCTCACTCTCTTTCTCTCTCTCTGCCTCTCTGTCTCTCTCTCTCTGCCTCTCTGTCTCTCTGTCGCTCTGTCTCTCTCTCTCTCTCTCTCTCTGTCTCTCTTTCTCACAGGGCGAGGGCTGGGTGTATCACAACCCCTTGTGGAAGACCCACTGACGAGGGGAGGGGCCTCGGGGGGGAGGGGCAACGTGCCAGCTGCCAATCACAGCACAGAGAGCGGCCTGCTGGTGGTCACGGCAACACACAGGGGACCAGCTAGCCGGGCCACTAGAGACTAGAGGAAATATACAAGGGGCCTGTGTTCAAAATGGAACCCTATTCTCTATATAGCGGACAACTGCAGAAGGAGTGCACTATATAGGGAATAGGGTGCTAATTTCAGATTTGCCCAAGGATTGTCTTGGATGAGGAGCTTGTGTCTCAGTCATTCAATAAGAATGAGAGGTGCCAAAGACTCTCAGAGGGACAGGAACTACAGTCAAGACAGAAAAAGCTCACTGAGTTTCCCTGTCAGAAGCTGACCTGCTACCACACGATACAGGAAACTCGGCGGCCATTTTGGAGACGGACCGGGTCGAACCAGGAAGAGGTTGGTTAGGGACAGAAGATGAGCGTGATCGTTGGTGGTCAGAGATAGCTGAACAATTATGTAGCTTTAAAAAAATATATATAGTAGAATCTAAATACCAGAAGAATATATTACATTCACATGCTTCTTCCTTCACTTTCAATTTGTTTGCACAGGTACTGTAGCTGTCTCCACTGTTATTACCCAGTAGGCCACAGGAGGGGTTGTCCTTCCAGCTGTCCCCACTGTTATTACCCAGTAGGCCACAGGAGGGGTTGTCCTTCCAGCTGTCTCCACTGTTATTACCCAGTAGGCCACAGGAGGGGTTGTCCTTCCAGCTGTCTCCACTGTTATTACATTTACATTACATTTAAGTCATTTAGCAGACGCTCTTATCCAGAGCGACTTACAAATTGGTGCATTCACCTTATGACATCCAGTGGGACAGTCACTTAACAATAGTGCATCTAAAACTTAGGGGGTGAGAGGGATTACTTATCCTATCCTAGGTATTCCTTAAAGAGGTGGGGTTTCAGGTGTCTCCGGAAGGTGGTGATTGACTCCGCTGTCCTGGCGTCGTAGGCCACAGGAGGGGTTGTCCTTCCAGCTGTCTCCACTGTTATTACCCAGTAGGCCACAGGAGGGGTTGTCCTTCCAGCTGTCTCCACTGTTATTACCCAGTAGGCCACAGGAGGGGTTGTCCTTCCAGCTGTCTCCACTGTTATTACCCAGTAGGCCACAGGAGGGGCTGTCCTTCCAGCTGTATGATGTATGTAAGATCCAAGGATCTATGATTTGTCCATAATTAACACACAACACCAAACACACTGTTTAGTGAAGAGTCTTCCTTCAGCCCTTCTGTTCTATGATGTACAGTATATAAATACCGGTTATGTATGTTTGTCACACTAGACTTGGACACTGTTTATAACACAATGGCCCAGTATAGAGAACAGCGTTTCCTTCAGCCCCTTCCAACAGCCCACAATGGAGAAATGTAATCAGAGGTGAACACTGCTACAATGTCAAAGTCAAAGCCATTTCTCCAGCCCACACCAGCAATCTTCAGTATTCACACACTCTAACGTTGGAGTGATTGGAACCAGGAAGTAGCCTGGTGCTCCAGTCTGTTTGTCCTTTTATAGGGCCGAACCTTGAAGAGATCTTTATAGGGCCGAACCTTGAAGAGATCTTTATAGGGCCGAACCTTGAAGAGATCTTTATAGGGCCGAACCTTGAAGAGATCTTTATAGGGCCGAACCTTGAAGAGATCTTTATAGGGCCGAACCTTGAAGATATCTTTATAGGGCCGAACCTTGTAGAGATCTTTATAGGGCCGAACCTTGAAGAGATCTTTATATGGAAGAACCTTGAAGAGATCTTTATAGGGCCGAACCTTGAAGAGATCTTTATAGGGCCGAACCTTGAAGAGATCTTTATATGGAAGAACCTTGAAGAGATCTTTATAGGGCCGAACCTTGAAGAGATCTTTATATGGAAGAACCTTGAAGAGATCTTTATAGGGCCGAACCTTGAAGAGATCTTTATAGGGCCGAACCTTGAAGAGATCTTTATAGGGCCGAACCTTGAAGAGATCTTTATAGGGCCGAACCTTGAAGAGATCTTTATAGGGCCGAACCTGAAGAGATCTTTATAGGGCCGAACCTTGAAGAGATCTTTATAGGGCCGAACCTTGAAGAGATCTTTATAGGGCCGAACCTTGAAGAGATCTTTATAGGGCCGAACCTTGAAGAGATCTTTATAGGGCCGAACCTTGAAGAGATCTTTATAGGGCCGAACCTTGAAGAGATCTTTATAGGGCCGAACCTTGAAGAGATCTTTATAGAGTCTAATTTATAGCCTAACCTTGAAGAGATCTTTATAGAGTCTAATTTATAGCCTAACCTTGAAGAGATCTTTATAGGGCCGAACCTTGAAGAGATCTTTATAGAGTCTAATTTATAGCCTAACCTTGAAGAGATCTTTATAGAGTCTAATTTATAGCCTAACCTTGAAGAGATCTTTATAGAGTCTAATTTATGGCCTAACATTGAAGAGATCTTCATAGAGTCTAATTTATAGCCTAACCTTGAAGAGATCTTTATAGAGTCTAATTTATGCCCTAACCTTGAAGAGGTCTTTATAGAGTCTAATTTATGGCCTATCATTGAAGAGATAGTGAAGGTCAGAGAGAAAGGTAGACTACCTCCACTATACAGCCTTCACCACAGTAGTACAGGGTACTGAATGTGGCTTGGCTGCCTCCCAAATATTCCCCACATAGTACCCTTACTTTGGACCACATAGTACCTTTACTTTGGACCACATAGTACCCTTACTTTGGACCAGGCCCTGGTCAAAAGTAGTGCATTACATAGGGAATAGGGTGCCCTTTGGGAGGTACAAATCCAACTGTATCCAGGAGGTGCAAATCCAACCGTTCCAGCAGGTACAAATCCAACCGTAACCAGCAGGTGCAAATCCAACTGTAACCAGCAGGTGCAAATCCAACCGTATCCAGCAGGTGCAAATCCAACCGTATCCAGGAAGTACAAATCCAACCGTATCCAGGAAGTACAACTCCAACCGTATCCAGGAAGTAGAAATCCAACCGTATCCAGGAAGTACAAATCCAACCGTATCCAGGAAGTACAACTCCAACGGTATCCAGGAAGTAGAAATCCAACCGCTCTATAGAGAGATATATTGACCCTTGATTTATTTAATCCACGTCTGATATTTATTCTCCTGGTTTTCAATATTCTGTGATCCTAGACTTAGATTCAATCTGGGCCTGTGGAAGATAGTCGCTATAACAAGATTTACATTTAAAGGCAATGTTTCCTGCGTTAGCGGAGACTGCATTCACGTTAAACGCTGCATATGGCAGCTCAATATGAAATGATCTTTACATTTCAATCAGGCTTTACGGTGGCTCTTCAACGGCCCGTATTAAATCAATCTCGCCCCGTAGTCTGTCTTGTCGCCAGCCACTCTTTCTGTGTGGTAATGAGCCTTGGGGGACGAGGTTAGATCTTACTTAACAAACAGAAGGAGAGCTGCTCCAGTACTGGTCCCTTCCCTGACATGTTTTGTCTTAATTACAACATGTTTTGTCTTAATTACAACATGTATTGTAGCAGAGGTGCTAACGACATGTCTTCACCTAAACAACATGTATTGTAGCAGAGGTGCTAACGACATGTCTTCACCTAAACAGCACTCATTTACATTTACATTTACATTTAAGTCATTTAGCAGACGCTCTTATCCAGAGCGACTTACAAATTGGTGCATTCACCTTATGACATCCAGTGGGACAGTCACTTAACAATAGTGCATCTAAAACTTAGGGGGGTGGGGTGAGAGGGATTACTTAACCTATCCTAGGTATTCCTTAAAGAGGTGGGGTTTCAGGTGTCTCCGGAAGGTGGTGATTGACTCCGCTGTCCTGGCGTCGTGAGGGAGTTTGTTCCACCATTGGGGGGCCAGGGCAGCGAACAGTTTTGACTGGGCTGAGCGGGAGCTGTACTTCCTCAGTGGTAGGGAGGCGAGCAGGCCAGAGGTGGATGAACGCAGTGCCCTTGTTTGGGTGTAGGGCCTGATCAGAGCCTGGAGGTACTGAGGTGCCGTTCCCCTCACAGCTCCGTAGGCAAGCACCATGGTCTTGTAGCGGATGCGAGCTTCAACTGGAAGCCAGTGGAGAGAACGGAGGAGCGGGGTGACGGAGAGAACTTGGGAAGGTTGAACACCAGACGGGCTGCGGCGTTCTGGATGAGTTGAAGGGGTTTAATGGCACAGGCAGGGAGCCCAGCCAACAGCGAGTTGCAGTAATCCAGACGGGAGATGACAAGTGCCTGGATTAGGACCTGCGCCGCTTCCTGTGTGAGGCAGGGTCAGTACTCTGCGGATGTTGTAGAGCATGAACCTACAGGAACGGGCCACCGCCTTGATGTTAGTTGAGAACGACAGGGTGTTGTCCAGGATCACGCCAAGGTTCTTGGCGCTCTGGGAGGAGGACACAATGGAGTTGTCGACCGTGATGGCGAGATCATGGAACGGGCAGTCCTTCCCCGGGAGGAAGAGCAGCTCCGTCTTGCCGAGGTTCAGCTTGAGGTGGTGATCCGTCATCCACACTGATATGTCTGCCAGACATGCAGAGATGCGATTCGCCACCTGGTCATCAGAAGGGGGAAAGGAGAAGATTAATTGTGTGTCGTCTGCATAGCAATGATAAGAGAGACCATGTGAGGTTATGACAGAGCCAAGTGACTTGGTGTATAGCGAGAATAGGAGAGGGCCAAGAACAGAGCCCTGGGGGACACCAGTGGTGAGAGCGCGTGGTGAGGAGACAGATTCTCGCCACGCCACCTGGTAGGAGCGACCTGTCAGGTAGGACGCAATCAAGCGTGGCCGCGCCGGAGATGCCCAACTCGGAGAGGGTGGAGAGGAGGATCTGATGGTTCACAGTATCGAAGGCAGCCGATAGATCTAGAAGGATGAGAGCAGAGGAGAGAGAGTTAGCTTTAGCAGTGCGGAGCGCCTCCGTGATACAGAGGAGAGCAGTCTCAGTTGAATGACTAGTCTTGAAACCTGACTGATTTGGATCAAGAAGGTCATTCAGAGAGAGATAGCGGCATGTGTCGGTAGAAATTACAACGTTCATCGGTTAGGTAACTCTAGTCTGAATATAATTCCTAAATTCTCCTTCAACAGAATCCTCATGCAGTTTGTTGTTGTTGTGATCATTTTGTCCTGCCCCATTTTGTAGACAGTTAGTTGCTAACTGGGATCCTTGGGATGAACCTACCCATTGAAACACCGTCATACACTTTGTAGACAGTTAGTTGCTAACTGGGATCCTTGGGATGAACCTACCCATTGAAACACCGTCATACACTTTGTAGACAGTTAGTTGCTAACTGGGATCCTTGGGATGAACCTACCCATTGAAACACCGTCATACACTTTGTAGACAGTTAGTTGCTAACTGGGATCCTTGGGATGAACCTACCCATTGAAACACCGTCGTACACTTTGTAGACAGTTAGTTGCTAACTGGGATCCTTGGGATGAACCTACCCATTGAAACACCGTCATACACTTTGTAGACAGTTAGTTGCTAACTGGGATCCTTGGGATGAACCTACCCATTGAAACACCGTCATACACTTTGTAGACAGTTAGTTGCTAACTGGGATCCTTGGGATGAACCTACCCATTGAAACAGCATCGTACCCATGTATCATACAGGGATGATTTCTGTCTCTGGAAAACTTGCTGAACTAATCAAACATTTTGGGAACAACGGACCAATGAAACAAATACCTAAATATATTTTTTTCTTTAAACTGTCTTTCCACTTGAACTTCAATGAGGTGACATCAGAGTTGGACGTCCCAAGGATTCCATTTAGCATGTACTCTTTGTAGACAGGAGCATGGCAGTGAGAGCTATAGAGGTCATTTTATCAGTTATATGGGTTGGTTGAGAATCTATGGACCTTTTCACACTATCGTGCCAAGCAGAACCAACCTGCTGACTCAGATTGGCTGAGTGGTGTGAACAGCTCTTAACTCCTCTGTGGAACCAGGCCAGTTTGGCTGAGTGGTGTGGACAGCTCTTAACTCCTCTGTGGAACCAGGCCAGTCCAGTTTGGCTGAGTGGTGTGGACAGCTCTTAACTCCTCTGTGGAACCAGTCCAGTTTGGCTGAGTGGTGTGGACAGCTCTTAACTCCTCTGTGGAACCAGTCCAGTTTGGCTGAGTGGTGTGGACAGCTCTTAACTCCTCTGTGGAACCAGTCCAGTTTGGCTGAGTGGTGTGAACAGCTCTTAACTCCTCTGTGGAACCAGGCCAGTCCAGTTTGGCTGAGTGGTGTGGACAGCTCTTAACTCCTCTGTGGAACCAGTCCAGTTTGGCTGAGTGGTGTGGACAGCTCTTAACCCCTGTCCTGTCAGTATCAGCCACTTTTTGAGTATGAATGTTATTATGTGTAAAGTGTGAAGTGCAACACTGCAGCGCGTACATCATCAGTCACTGAGCCTTGACCAAAACACTCTTTGGGTGTGTCCCAAATGGCTCCCTATTCCCCACAGGGCTTTCGTCTAAAGTAGTGCACTATGTAGGGAATAGGGTGCCAGCACCGGCCTAAAGTAGTGCACTATGTAGGGAATAGGGTGCCATTTGGGATGTAGTATCACCTGTGTAGAACCTATGCAACACTTGACTTAGAAAGTCGTCTAAGACATGGGACAGCCAGGGGACAGGGTTTACCATGTATACTATGTATTAGACGAATAAATATCTCCTCACGTTCTGTTGTTGTTCTGTTGTTGGCAGGCCGTCTGTGGTGTGGGATGGGGATTTAGCCCGGGAACCACTGTGAATACTATCTCTCTCTCGTTCACTATCGTCTCAGTTTAAGTGAAACAATAGTGAACCAGAGAATGATGTGACATTTTGGATTTCGGACGACCGGGTTTGAGGAGAGGATGTCGAGAGGTCGGTAGAAAACACAAATGAAAGTAGCTCTTCTCAGGTCTCAAGAACATAACTGATTCTAGTACTGCATGTCATGCAGACGTGTTGTAAAATATCTCTACAGTTAACTGGCGCTAACTGGTGGTGAGTGCTGCCACCTAGTGGATCTTAACAGACACACACAAGTACGTTTGGAATCCTCCGTGACAAGACAAAAAAGCTGTGTTGGGATCGAGAGGAAGACAAAACGACACACAGAGATAAATTTAATGCAACCTCTTTAATAAAAATAAAAAAGAAGTTATCTTTCATTCTCACACCCCACCAGCATCCATGTCATTACAATTGATGGAATAAACTGTGTATTTTAAGGAAAAAAGTCTACCGTTTCTGCATTTCATTCCTAATAGGACGCTACTTTTTCTCCATTAGCCTCCATCGTTCATGTAATAAATACCCTAGAGAGAGGCCACGTCCAAAATGGCACCCTATTCCCTATTTAGTACCCTACTTTTGACGAGGGCCCATACATTTCAGGTCAAAAGGTAGTGCACTACATAGGAATAGAGCGCCATTTGTGACACAGAACAGAGTCTTGACACGTTGATATATGGGCTTCTCCTGGTAAAGCTGTTAAGGCCGATACAGTCCTGACCAATCATCATGACCAATAAAGACCATGTGATTAAGGCCAATACAGTCCTGACCAATCATCATGACGAATAAAGACCATGTGATTAAGGCCGATACAGTCCTGACCAATCATCATGACCAATAAAGACCATGTGATTAAGGCCGATACAGTCCTGACCAATCATCATGACCAATAAAGACCATGTGATTAAGGCCAATACAGTCCTGACCAATCATCATGACGAATAAAGACCATGTGATTAAGGCCAATACAGTCCTGACCAATCATCATGACGAATAAAGACCATGTGATTAAGGCCAATACAGTCCTGACCAATCATCATGACCAATAAAGACCATGTGATTAAGGCCAATACAGTCCTGACCAATCATCATGACGAATAAAGACCATGTGATTAAGGCCAATACAGTCCTGACCAATCATCATGACCAATAAAGACCATGTGATTAAGGCCAATACAGTCCTGACCAATCATCATGACGAATAAAGACCATGTGATTAAGGCCAATACAGTCCTGACCAATCATCATGACGAATAAAGACCATGTGATTAAGGCCAATACAGTCCTGACCAATCATCATGACGAATAAAGACCATGTGATTGCAGGGGGACAACACGTTGAGAGACTGGATTAGATTAGACACTGAGTGTCGTTAAACTACAGAGGTTTAACTCCTGAAAAAGAGCCACTTCATGTACCAGAGAGATTCTACATGTTACGTTTAGAAACAGAAGGCTATAGGACAAGGAGAAGTACCGATGTGACTAAAGTGCATCAGGACAAAATGGACAATCAAACCAGGTCGAGCATTTTAGGCTGTTTCAGTGCAGCGTGTTCAAACACCTAGAATAACAGGTGTTTCAGCCGTACGAAGTGCATCTCAGACAATATCATAAGGAAAATGATAAAATAACATCTACTCCATCTAACATATCATCAAGTCCTTGCTGTATTTCTGTTCTCCGAGAACTACAAGATGTATCGTTGGCCTCGTAGCCTGGTTCCTCTCTCTAGGTTCCTTCCCCAGGTTCCTTGGCCCTTTTCTAGGGAGTTTTCCCAAGCCAACGTGCTTCTACATCTGCATTGCTTGCTGTTTTTTGTGGGTTTTAGGCTGGGTTTCTGTACAGCACTTTGTGACATCGGCTGATGTAAGAAGGGCTTTATCAATACTTTTATTGATTGATTGTTACAGGGAATTTAGTGGGATAAAAAAAAATATTTGACGTGGCCATAGTGTGATAGATCAACACCAGGTCGAACAGGAGACCGAATCAACTGAGACAGGAAGTAAACACCAAACAATAATATGCACCAGGAACTAAACCATCACTGACTCCACGTTACATCAAAACTCCTCTCAAAACTCCTCTTTCATGTGTTTTGTGTTTTTATAAAAGGTCACTCGTTTAGTTCACACCCTGAAATGGTACAGAATGTCTCTGGTGCCACGGACTGATTCCAAGTCAGTTTAGATTGAATGATTTTGATATTTAGTGTAGTTGTTTTGTTGGTTAGTTTTTCCCCCATAAAAAAATTGGTGTGACACAAATTTACAATCTCTCCTCTCCTCTCCCTCTCCTCTCCTCTCCTCTCCTCTCCTCTCCTCTCCTCTCCTCTCCTCTCCTCTCCTCTCCTCTCCTCTCCTCTCCCTCCTCTCCTCCTCCCCCTCCCTCCCCTCCCCTCCCCTCCCCTCCTCTCCTCCTCCTCTCCTCTCCTCTCCTCTCCTCTCCTCTCCTCGCCTCGCCCCTCCCCTCCCCTCCCCTCCCCTCCTCTCCCTCTCCTCTCCTCTCATCACAGCAATATTCAAGTACAAAAACAATTCTAAGGTCGTCGACAGGTCAAAGTTCAGTTCTTCAGGTTAAAAACGAACCGGCAGAGGGAGGTCATCGGTACTGGACGACACCCCCAACAGAGGTCAACAGAAGTGAAGTGTCATCATAGAACCTCAATTAACCACGATGATCATCATAGACCTGGTCGTCCAGGTAACAGGTCTCTCCAGACCGTTGGTTGGTGTTCATTATTCTCCTTGATTGGTGGATTACTTGCTTGTTTGCGTTTCTCTCTCTCTCTCTCTCTCTGTCTCTCTCTCTGTCTCTCTCTCTCTCTCTCTGTCTCTCTCTCTCCCCCCTCTCTCTCTCTCTCTCTCTCTCTCTCTCTCTGTCTCTCTGTCTCTCTCTCCTCTCTCTCTCTCTCTCTCTCTCTCTCTCTCTCTCTCTCTCTCTCTCTCTCTGTCTCTCTCTCTCTCTCCCCCCTCTCTCTGTCTCTCTCTCTCTGTCTCTCTCTCTGTCTCTCTGTCTCTCTCTCTCTCTCTCTCTCTCTCTCTCTCTCTCTCTCTCTCTCTCTCTCTCTCTCTCTCTCTCTCTCTCTCTCTCTCGTAGCGCCTTTGTGGTCGTTTTTATGGTTAAACTGATTTCCTGTTGCTCGGTTTCTTGCCTTTCTTGAGGGCAAGTTTGTTCTTCACATGACCACGCTTCCTCTTCGCCGTCTGAAGAAATGAAATCATAATAACATTTAGATGAGACAGTAGATCAGTCCAGAAAACCTATATCCCTCAAACCCTAGGCATTTAGCACTCTGATAGGTTAACCCTAGGCATTTAGCACTCTGATAGGTTAACCCTAGGCATTTAGCACTCTGATAGGTTAACCCTAGGCATTTAGCATTCTGATAGGTTAACCCTAGGCATTTAGCACTCTGATAGGTTAACCCTAGGCATTTAGCACTCTGATAGGTTAACCCTAGGCATTTAGCACTCTGATAGGTTAACCCTAGGCATTTAGCACTCTGATAGGTTAGCACTTCGATAGGTTAACCCTAGGCATTTAGCACTCTGATAGGTTAACTACATATATTTAGCACTCTGATAGGTTAACCCTAGGCATTTAGCACTCTGATAGGTTAACCCTAGTATTTAGCACTCTGATAGGTTAACCCTAGGCATTTAGCACTCTGATAGGTTAACCCTAGGCATTTAGCACTCTGATAGGTTAACTACATATATTTAGCACTCTGATAGGTTAACCCTAGGCATTTAGCACTCTGATAGGTTAATCCTAGGAATGTAGCACCCTGATAAGTTAACCCTAGGCATTTAGCACTCTGATAGGTTAACCCTAGGCATTTAGCACTCTGATAGGTTAACTACATATATTTAGCACTCTGATAGGTTAACCCTAGGCATTTAGCACTCTGATAGGTTAACTACATGCATTTAGCACTCTGATAGGTTAACCCTAGAAATGTAGCATTCTGATAGGTTAACCCTAGCATTTAACACTCTGATAGGTTAACCCTAGGCATTTAGCACTCTGATAGGTTAACCCTAGAAATGTAGCATTCTGATAGGTTAACCCTAGCATTTAGCACTCTGATAGGTTAGCACTTCGATAGGTTAACCCTAGCATTTAACACTCTGATAGGTTAACCCTAGGCATTTAGCACTCTGATAGGTTAACCCTAGAAATGTAGCATTCTGATAGGTTAACCCTAGGCATTTAGCACTCTGATAGGTTAACCCTAGAAATGTAGCATTCTGATAGGTTAACCCTAGGCATTTAGCACTCTGATAGGTTAACCCTAGGCATTTAGCACTCTGATAGGTTAACCCTAGAAATGTAGCATTCTGATAGGTTAACCCTAGGCATTTAGCACCCTGATAAGTTAACCCTAGGCATTTAGCACTCTGGTAGGTTAACCCTAGGCATTTAGCACTCTGATAGGTTAACTACAGATATTTAGCACTCTGATACGTTAACTACAGGCATTTAGCACTCTGATAGGTTAACCCTAGAAATGTAGCATTCTGATAGGTTAACCCTAGCATTTAACACTCTGATAGGTTAACCCTGGGCATTTAGCACTTCGATAGGTTAACCTTAGGCATTTAGCACTTCGATAGGTTAACCCTAGACATTTAGCACTTCGATAGGTTAACCTCAGGCATTTAGCACAGTGATAGGTTAACCCTAGAAATGTAGCATTCTGATAGGTTAACCCTAGCATTTAGCACTCTGATAGGTTAGCACTTCGATAGGTTAACCTCAGGCATTTAGCACTCTGATAGGTTAACCCTAGGCATTTAACACTCTGATAGGTTAACCCTAGAAATGTAGCATTCTGATAGGTTAACCCTAGCATTTAGCACTCTGATAGGTTAGCACTTCGATAGGTTAACCTCAGGCATTTAACACTCTGATAGGTTAACCCTAGAAATGTAGCATTCTGATAGGTTAACCCTAGCATTTAACACTCTGATAGGTTAACCCTAGGCATTTAGCACTCTGATAGGTTAACCCACGGCATTTAGCACTCTGATAGGTTAACCCTAGGCATTTAGCGCTCTGATAGGTTAACTACAGATGTTTAGCACTCTGATAGGTTAACCCACGGCATTTAGCACTCTGATAGGTTAACCCACGGCATTTAGCACTCTGATAGGTTAACTACAGGCATTTAGCACTCTGATAGGTTAACCCTAGATATGTAGCATTCTGATAGGTTAACCCTAGCATTTAACACTCTGATAGGTTAACCCTAGGCATTTAGCACTCTGATAGGTTAACCCTAGGCATTCTTATACATGATCTAGGGTAAGGATGAAGGGAGGGGGGTAATTGATTCTGGACAAGGATGAAGGGAGGGGGTAATTGATTCTGGACAAGGACAAGGATGAAGGGAGGGGGTAATTGATTCTGGACAAGGATGAAGGGAGGGGGTAATTGATTCTGGACAAGGATGAAGGGAGGGGGTAATTGATTCTGGACAAGAATGAAGGGAGGGGGTAATTGATTCTGGACAAGGATGAAGGGAGGGGGTAATTGATTCTGGACAAGGATGAAGGGAGGGGTAGTTGATTCTGGACAAGGATGAAGGGAGGGGGTAATTGATTCTGGACAAGGATGAAGGGAGGGGGTAATTGATTCTGGACAAGGATGAAGGGAGGGGGTAATTGATTCTGGACAAGGATGAAAGGAAGGGGTAGTTGATTCTGGACAAGGACAAGGATGAAGGGAAGGGTAATTGATTCTGGACAAGGATGAAGGGGGGTAATTGATTCTGGACAAGGATGAAGGAGGGGGTAATTGATTCTGGACAAGGATGAAGGGAAGGGGTAATTGATTCTGGACAAGGATGAAGGAGGGGGTAATTGATTCTGGACAAGGATGAAGGAGGGGGTAATTGATTCTGGACAAGGATGAAGGGAGGGGGTAATTGATTCTGGACAAGAATGAAGGGAGGGGGTAATTGATTCTGGACAAGGACAAGGATGAAGGGAAGGGTAATTGATTCTGGACAAGGATGAAGGGAGGGGGTAATTGATTCTGGACAAGGATGAAGGGAGGCGGTAGTTGATTCTGGACAAGGATGAAGGGAAGGGGGTAATTGATTCTGGACAGGGACAGTAGAATCATTCACCAGAGCTCTCCATTAGAGAAGAGAGAAGCATGGATGATCCTGTACCTTTTTAGAGGTGTACTTTTGTCTGCTGCTGCTGCTGCTGCGGGGGCTGTGCACCAGGGGATCCCTGTTCTCCTCCTTCTTGACCTTGTAGATCCGGACCAGCCAGTGTTCTGAGGTGAACGCCTCCTCCAGGTGTTTCAGCTTGATGTCCTTGTTACCGATCTCAGTGTTACGCGTCCGGTCGAAACCCGGCGGCGTCCGGAAGTCCAACTGGAGGAGAGACGGACAGGTGGTGTGAGTGTTTGACAGTAAACTAGAGAGACAGACAGGTGGTGTGCGTGTTTGACAGTAAACTAGAGAGACAGACAGGTGGTGTGAGTGTTTGACAGTAAACTAGAGAGACAGACAGGTGGTGTGAGTGTTTGACAGTAAACTAGAGAGACAGACAGGTGGTGTGAGTGTTTGACAGTAAACTAGAGAGACAGACAGGTGGTGTGAGTGTTTGACAGTAAACTAGAGAGACAGACAGGTGGTGTGAGTGTTTGACAGTAAACTAGAGAGACAGACAGATGGTGTAAGTGTTTGACAGTAAACTAGAGAGACGGACAGGTGGTGTGAGTGTTTGACAGTAAACTAGAGAGACAGACAGGTGGTGTGAGTGTTTGACAGTAAACTAGAGAGACAGACAGGTGGTGTGAGTGTTTGACAGTAAACTAGAGAGACAGACAGGTGGTGTGAGTGTTTGACAGTAAACTAGAGGGGCTGTGTCAGGGCTTGACATCTCTGTGACAGTAAACTAGAGGGGCTGTATCAGGGCTTGACATCCCTGTGAAGTGACAGTAAACTAGAGGGGCTGTGTCAGGGCTTGACATCTCTGTGTAGTGACAGTAAACTAGAGGGGCTGTATCAGGCTTGACATCCCTGTGAAGTGACAGTAAACTAGAGGGGGCTGTGTCAGGGCTTGACATCCCTGTGAAGTGACAGTAAACTAGAGGGGCTGTATCAGGGCTTGACATCCCTGTGAAGTGACAGTAAACTAGAGGGACTGTGTCAGGGCTTGACATCTCTGTGACAGTAAACTAGAGGGGCTGTGTCAGGGCTTGACATCTCTGTAACAGTAAACTAGAGGGGCTGTGTCAGGGCTTGACATCCCTGTGAAGTGACAGTAAACTAGAGGGGCTGTGTCAGGGCTTGACATCTCTGTGTAGTGACAGTAAACTAGAGGGGCTGTATCAGGGCTTGACATCCCTGTGTAGTGACAGTAAACTAGAGGGGCTGTGTCAGGCTTGACATCTCTGTGTAGTGACAGTAAACTAGAGGGGCTGTGTCAGGGCTTGACATCTCTGTGTAGTGACAGTAAACTAGAGGGGCTGTGTCAGGGCTTGACATCTCTGTGACAGTAAACTAGAGGGGCTGTATCAGGGCTTGACATCCCTGTGTAGTGACAGTAAACTAGAGGGGCTGTATCAGGGCTTGACATCCCTGTGTAGTGACAGTAAACTAGAGGGGCTGTGTCAGGGCTTGACATCTCTGTGTAGTGACAGTAAACTAGAGGGGCTGTATCAGGGCTTGACATCCCTGTGTAGTGACAGTAAACTAGAGGGGCTGTGTCAGGGCTTGACATCTCTGTGTAGTGACAGTAAACTAGAGGGGCTGTGTCAGGGCTTGACATCTCTGTGTAGTGACAGTAAACTAGAGGGGCTGTGTCAGGGCTTGACATCTCTGTGACAGTAAACTAGAGGGGCTGTATCAGGGCTTGACATCCCTGTGTAGTGACAGTAAACTAGAGGGGCTGTATCAGGGCTTGACATCCCTGTGTAGTGACAGTAAACTAGAGGGGCTGTGTCAGGGCTTGACATCTCTGTGTAGTGACAGTAAACTAGAGGGGCTGTATCAGGGCTTGACATCCCTGTGTAGTGACAGTAAACTAGAGGGGCTGTGTCAGGGCTTGACATCTCTGTGTAGTGACAGTAAACTAGAGGGGCTGTGTCAGGGCTTGACATCTCTGTGTAGTGACAGTAAACTAGAGGGGCTGTGTCAGGGCTTGACATCTCTGTGTAGTGACAGTAAACTAGAGGGGCTGTGTCAGGGCTTGACATCTCTGTGACAGTAAACTAGAGGGGCTGTGTCAGGGCTTGACATCTCTGTGACAGTAAACTAGAGGGGCTGTGTCAGGGCTTGACATCTCTGTAACAGTAAACTAGAGGGGCTGTGTCAGGGCTTGACATCCCTGTGAAGTGACAGTAAACTAGAGGGGCTGTGTCAGGGCTTGACATCCCTGTGAAGTGACAGTAAACTAGAGGGGCTGTGTCAGGGCTTGACATCTCTGTGTAGTGACAGTAAACTAGAGGGGCTGTATCAGGGCTTGACATCCCTGTGAAGTGACAGTAAACTAGAGGGGGCTGTGTCAGGGCTTGACATCCCTGTGAAGTGACAGTAAACTAGAGGGGGCTGTATCAGGGCTTGACATCCCTGTGAAGTGACAGTAAACTAGAGGGACTGTGTCAGGGCTTGACATCTCTGTGACAGTAAACTAGAGGGGCTGTGTCAGGGCTTGACATCTCTGTAACAGTAAACTAGAGGGGCTGTGTCAGGGCTTGACATCCCTGTGAAGTGACAGTAAACTAGAGGGGCTGTGTCAGGGCTTGACATCTCTGTGTAGTGACAGTAAACTAGAGGGGCTGTATCAGGGCTTGACATCCCTGTGTAGTGACAGTAAACTAGAGGGGCTGTGTCAGGGCTTGACATCTCTGTGTAGTGACAGTAAACTAGAGGGGCTGTGTCAGGGCTTGACATCTCTGTGTAGTGACAGTAAACTAGAGGGGCTGTGTCAGGGCTTGACATCTCTGTGACAGTAAACTAGAGGGGGCTGTATCAGGGCTTGACATCCCTGTGTAGTGACAGTAAACTAGAGGGGGCTGTATCAGGGCTTGACATCCCTGTGTAGTGACAGTAAACTAGAGGGGCTGTGTCAGGGCTTGACATCTCTGTGTAGTGACAGTAAACTAGAGGGCTGTATCAGGGCTTGACATCCCTGTGTAGTGACAGTAAACTAGAGGGGCTGTGTCAGGGCTTGACATCTCTGTGTAGTGACAGTAAACTAGAGGGGCTGTGTCAGGGCTTGACATCTCTGTGTAGTGACAGTAAACTAGAGGGGCTGTGTCAGGGCTTGACATCTCTGTGACAGTAAACTAGAGGGGCTGTATCAGGGCTTGACATCCCTGTGTAGTGACAGTAAACTAGAGGGGCTGTATCAGGGCTTGACATCCCTGTGTAGTGACAGTAAACTAGAGGGGCTGTGTCAGGGCTTGACATCTCTGTGTAGTGACAGTAAACTAGAGGGGCTGTATCAGGGCTTGACATCCCTGTGTAGTGACAGTAAACTAGAGGGGCTGTGTCAGGGCTTGACATCTCTGTGTAGTGACAGTAAACTAGAGGGGCTGTGTCAGGGCTTGACATCTCTGTGTAGTGACAGTAAACTAGAGGGGCTGTGTCAGGGCTTGACATCTCTGTGTAGTGACAGTAAACTAGAGGGGCTGTGTCAGGGCTTGACATCTCTGTGACAGTAAACTAGAGGGGCTGTGTCAGGGCTTGACATCTCTGTGACAGTAAACTAGAGGGGCTGTTTCAGGGCTTGACATCTCTGTAACAGTAAACTAGAGGGGCTGTGTCAGGGCTTGACATCCCTGTGAAGTGACAGTAAACTAGAGGGGCTGTGTCAGGGCTTGACATCCCTGTGAAGTGACAGTAAACTAGAGGGGCTGTGTCAGGGCTTGACATCCCTGTGAAGTGACAGTAAACTAGAGGGACTGTGTCAGGGCTTGACATCTCTATGACAGTAAACTAGAGGGGCTGTGTCAGGGCTTGACATCTCTGTTACAGTAAACTAGAGGGGCTGTGTCAGGGCTTGACATCTCTGTGAAGTGACAGTAAACTAGAGGGGCTGTGTCAGGGCTTGACATCTCTGTGAAGTGACAGTAAACTAGAGGGGCTGTGTCAGGGCTTGACATCCCTGTGAAGTGACAGTAAACTAGAGGGGCTGTGTCAGGGCTTGACATCTCTGTGAAGTGACAGTAAACTAGAGGGGCTGTGTCAGGGCTTGACATCCCTGTGAAGTGACAGTAAACTAGAGGGGCTGTGTCAGGGCTTGACATCTCTGTGACAGTAAACTAGAGGGACTGTGTCAGGGCTTGACATCTCTGTGACAGTAAACTAGAGGGGCTGTGTCAGGGCTTGACATCTCTGTTACAGTAAACTAGAGGGGCTGTGTCAGGGCTTGACATCTCTGTGAAGTGACAGTAAACTAGAGGGGCTGTGTCAGGGCTTGACATCTCTGTGAAGTGACAGTAAACTAGAGGGGCTGTGTCAGGGCTTGACATCTCTGTTACAGTAAACTAGAGGGGCTGTGTCAGGGCTTGACATCTCTGTGAAGTGACAGTAAACTAGAGGGGCTGTGTCAGGGCTTGACATCTCTGTGAAGTGACAGTAAACTAGAGGGGCTGTGTCAGGGCTTGACATCTCTGTGAAGTGACAGTAAACTAGAGGGGCTGTGTCAGGGCTTGACATCCCTGTGAAGTGACAGTAAACTAGAGGGGCTGTGTCAGGGCTTGACATCCCTGTGAAGTGACAGTAAACTAGAGGGGCTGTGTCAGGGCTTGACATCTCTGTGACAGTAAACTAGAGGGACTGTGTCAGGGCTTGACATCTCTGTGACAGTAAACTAGAGGGGCTGTGTCAGGGCTTGACATCTCTATGACAGTAAACTAGAGGGGCTGTGTCAGGGCTTGACATCCCTGTGAAGTGACAGTAAACTAGAGGGGCTGTGTCAGGGCTTGACATCCCTGTGAAGTGACAGTAAACTAGAGGGGCTGTGTCAGGGCTTGACATCCCTGTGAAGTGACAGTAAACTAGAGGGGCTGTGTCAGGGCTTGACATCCCTGTGAAGTGACAGTAAACTAGAGGGACTGTGTCAGGGCTTGACATCTCTGTAACAGTAAACTAGAGGGGCTGTGTCAGGGCTTGACATCCCTGTGAAGTGACAGTAAACTAGAGGGACTGTGTCAGGGCTTGACATCTCTGTAACAGTAAACTAGAGGGGCTGTGTCAGGGCTTGACATCTCTATGACAGTAAACTAGAGGGGCTGTATCAGGGCTTGACATCCCTGTGAAGTGACAGTAAACTAGAGGGGCTGTGTCAGGGCTTGACATCTCTGTTACAGTAAACTAGAGGGACTGTGTCAGGGCTTGACATCTCTGTAACAGTAAACTAGAGGGGCTGTGTCAGGGCTTGACATCTCTATGACAGTAAACTAGAGGGGCTGTATCAGGGCTTGACATCCCTGTGAAGTGACAGTAAACTAGAGGGACTGTGTCAGGGCTTGACATCTCTGTGACAGTAAACTAGAGGGGCTGTGTCAGGGCTTGACATCTCTGTGACAGTAAACTAGAGGGGCTGTATCAGGGCTTGACATCTCTGTTACAGTAAACTAGAGGGGCTGTGTCAGGGCTTGACATCTCTGTGACAGTAAACTAGAGGGGCTGTGTCAGGGCTTGACATCCCTGTGACAGTAAACTAGAGGGGCTGTGTCAGGGCTTGACATCTCTGTAACAGTAAACTAGAGGGGCTGTGTCAGGGCTTGACATCTCTGTGACAGTAAACTAGAGGGGCTGTATCAGGGCTTGACATCCCTGTGAAGTGACAGTAAACTAGAGGGGCTGTGTCAGGGCTTGACATCCCTGTGAAGTGACAGTAAACTAGAGGGACTGTGTCAGGGCTTGACATCTCTGTAACAGTAAACTAGAGGGGCTGTGTCAGGGCTTGACATCCCTGTGAAGTGACAGTAAACTAGAGGGACTGTGTCAGGGCTTGACATCTCTGTGACAGTAAACTAGAGGGGCTGTGTCAGGGCTTGACATCTCTGTGACAGTAAACTAGAGGGGCTGTGTCAGGGCTTGACATCTCTGTAACAGTAAACTAGAGGGACTGTGTCAGGGCTTGACATCTCTGTAACAGTAAACTAGAGGGGCTGTGTCAGGGCTTGACATCTCTGTGACAGTAAACTAGAGGGACTGTGTCAGGGCTTGACATCTCTGTGACAGTAAACTAGAGGGGCTGTGTCAGGGCTTGACATCCCTGTGAAGTGACAGTAAACTAGAGGGGCTGTGTCAGGGCTTGACATCCCTGTGAAGTGACAGTAAACTAGAGGGGCTGTGTCAGGGCTTGACATCTCTGTGACAGTAAACTAGAGGGGCTGTGTCAGGGCTTGACATCTCTGTGACAGTAAACTAGAGGGGCTGTGTCAGGGCTTGACATCCCTGTGAAGTGACAGTAAACTAGAGGGGCTGTGTCAGGGCTTGACATCCCTGTGAAGTGACAGTAAACTAGAGGGGCTGTGTCAGGGCTTGACATCTCTGTGACAGTAAACTAGAGGGGCTGTATCAGGGCTTGACATCTCTGTGACAGTAAACTAGAGGGGCTGTGTCAGGGCTTGACATCCCTGTGAAGTGACAGTATATGGATGCATTAGGTCACAGTCCAGGTTCCTGGCAGTTCCAGGTCTCCAGTTCGGGGTGGTTTGTAAGTGCACACATACAGAGGAACTGATATTACGTTACAGAAGGGGGTTGATACGGTGGAGGTGAACATCTCTAACCTGCATCTCTCCAAAGCGGTAGTACGACATCTTATACATCAGACAGTTGAGTAGGATGGGAGACCCCGCTTTGTCCACCCTAAACTCTCCCTGGGGGGTGAAGTAGTCACTCTCCTGAGGAGGGGACAGACAGACAGTTTAGTACCCTCATTCTGAGAAGGGGACAGACAGACAGTTTAGTACTCTCCTGAGGAGGGGACAGACAGACAGTTTAGTACCCTCATCCTGAGGAGGGGACAGACAGACAGTTTAGTATCCTCATCCTGAGGAGGGGACAGACAGACCGTTTAGTACCCCACAGTTTACCTCACTCTGCGATCCTTATATACCCCACAGTTTACCTCACTCTGCGATCCTTATATACCCCACAGTTTACCTCACTCTGCGATCCTTATATACCCCAGTTTACCTCACCCTGCGATCCTTATATACCCCACAGTTTACCTCACCCTGCGATCCTTATATACCCCAGTTTACCTCACCCTGCGATCCTTATATACCCCACAGTTTACCTCACCCTGCGATCCTTATATACCCCAGTTCACCTCACTCTGTGATCCTTATATACCCCACAGTTTACCTCACTCTGTGATCCTTATATACCCCACAGTTTACCTCACTCTGCGATCCTTATATACCCCACAGTTTACCTCACCCTGCGATCCTTATATACCCCACAGTTTACCTCACCCTGCGATCCTTATATACCCCAGTTTACCTCACCCTGCGATCCTTATATACCCCACAGTTTACCTCACTCTGCGATCCTTATATACCCCAGTTTACCTCACTCTGCGATCCTTATATACCCCCCAGTTTACCTCACTCTGCGATCCTTATATAGCTCACAGTTTACCTCACCCTGCGATCCTTATATAGCTCACAGTGGTAGTTACAGCTCACCAATACTTGTGTTTTTTTAAAAACATGATGGTTTAAAGGCTGCTGTCTCTCACCCTGATCTCTTTGGGATGTTCTCCTCTGTAGCTAACAGAGGAAGCATCACCTCACCACGACACCAAGGTCTTCCTCACCCTGATCTCTTTGGGATGTTCTCCCTCTGCGATCCGCACCATCCACAGGAACTTGTTGATGTCATCACCAGAGTAGCCAATCACGCCACCGAAGATAATAAGCACATAGTCCACGTCCAAAGACCTCATGATCTCATACGCTGCACTCTCATTGGA
>NW_025747899.1:0-10000 GCF_021184085.1 Oncorhynchus gorbuscha | reverse complement strand
GCCTTGTTCAGGGGAACAGTGGGCTAACTGCCTTGTTCAGGGGAACAGTGGGCTAACACTTGTTCAGGGGAACAGTGGGCTAACTGCCTTGTTCAGGGAACAGTGGGCTAACTGCCTTGTGGGCTAACTGACTTGTTCAGGGGAACAGTGGGCTAACTGCCTTGTTCAGGGGAACAGTGGGCTAACTGCCTTGTTCAGGGGAACAGTGGGCTAACTTCCTTGTTCAGGGGAACAGTGGGCTAACTGCCTTGTTCAGGGAACAGTGGGTTAACTGCCTTGTTCAGGGGAACAGTGGGTTAACTGCCTTGTTCAGGGGAACAGTGGGCTAACTGCCTTGTTCAGGGAACAGTGGGCTAACTGCCTTGGTCAGGGGAACAGGGGTTAACTGCCTTGTTCAGGGGAACAGTGGGTTAACTGCCTTGTTCAGGGGAACAGTGGGCTAACTGCCTTGTTCAGGGGAACAGTGGGTTAACCTCCTTGTTCAGGGGAACAGTGGGATAAAAAAAACTTGTTCAGGCGAACAGTGGGTTAACTGCCTTGTTCAGGGGAACAGTGGGCTAACTGCCTTGTTCAGGGGAACAGTGGGTTAACTGCCTTGTTCAGGGGAACAGTGGGCTAACTGCCTTGTTCAGGGGAACAGTGGGCTAACTGCCTTGTTCAGGGGAACAGTGGGTTAACTGCCTTGTTCAGGGGAACAGTGGGCCAACTGCCTTGTTCAGGGGAACAGTGGATTAACTGCCTTGTTCAGGGGGAACAGTGGGTTAACTGCCTTGTTCAGGGGAACAGTGGGCTAACTGCCTTGTTCAGGGGAACAGTGGGCTAACTGCCTTGTTTGTTCAGGGAACAGTGGGCTAACTGCCTTGTTCAGGGAACAGTGGGCTAACTGCCTTGTTCAGGGGAACAGTGGGCTAACTGCCTTGTTAACAGTGGGCTAACCTTGTTCAGGGGAACAGTGGGTTAACTGCCTTGTTCAGGGGAACAGTGGGCTAACTGCCTTGTTCAGGGAACAGTGGGTTAACTGCCTTGTTCAGGGGAACAGTGGGCTAACTGCCTTGTTCAGGGAACAGTGGGGTTAACTGCCTTGTTCAGGGAACAGTGGGTTAACTGCCTTGTTCAGGGAACAGTGGGCTAACTGCCTTGTTCAGGGGAACAGTGGGTTAACTGCCTTGTTCAGGGAACAGTGGGTTAACTGCCTTGTTCAGGGGAACAGTGGGTTAACTGCCTTGTTCAGGGGAACAGTGGGCTAACTGCCTTCTTCAGGGGGAACAGTGGGCTAACTGCCTTGTTCAGGGGAACAGTGGGTTAACTGCCTTGTTCAGGGGAACAGTGGGCTAACTGCCTTGTTCAGGGAACAGTGGGTTAACTGCCTTGTTCAGGGAACAGTGGGGTTCAGGGGAACAGTGGGCTAACTGCCTTGTTCAGGGGAACAGTGGGTTAACTGCCTTGTTCAGGGGGAACAGTGGGCTAAATGCCTTGTTCAGGGAACAGTGGGCTAAATGCCTTGTTCAGGGGAACAGTGGGTTAACTGCCTTCTTCAGGGGAACAAACTGCCTTGTTCAGGGGAACAGTGGGCTAACTGCCTTGTTCAGGGGAACAGTGGGCTAACTGCCTTGTTCAGGGGAACAGTGGGCTAACTGCCTTGTTCAGGGGAACAGTGGGCTAACTGCCTTGTTCAGGGGAACAATGGGTTTACTGCCTTGTTCAGGGGAACAGTGGGCTAACTGCCTTGTTCAGGGGAACAGTGGGCTAAATGCCTTGTTCAGGGAACAGTGGGCTAACTGCCTTGTTCAGGGGAACAGTGGGCTAACTGCCTTGTTCAGGGGAACTGCCTTGTTCAGGGGAACAGTGGGCTAACTGCCTTGTTCAGGGGAACAGTGGGCTAACTGCCTTGTTCAGGGGAACAGTGGGCTAACTGCCTTGTTCAGGGGAACAGTGGGTTAACTGCCTTCTTCAGGGGAACAGTGGGCTAACTGCCTTCTTCAGGGGAACAGTGGGCTAACTGCCTTGTTCAGGGGAACAGTGGGCTAACTGCCTTGTTCAGGGGAACAGTGGGCTAACTGCCTTGTTCAGGGGAACAGTGGGCTAACTGCCTTGTTCAGGGGAACAGTGGGCTAACTGCCTTGTTCAGGGGAACAGTGGGCTAACTGCCTTGTTCAGGGGCAGAACGACCATTGCAAGATCGAATCCCTGACCTTTTCTTCCCCTTGAGAAGTGACAACAGCTCCCTTCACATTCCGACATCACATGAGGGTATGAGTCTTTACCAGTGCTATATGACTGTTGTTCCAGGTGTTGTTGTCCACTAGCGTGGTCCGATTGGCCATCCCTGCTATCTGATAGCCATAGTCCCACCACGACATCACTCTGGCCTGCTCCTCTGTGTTCTGCCTTAGCCAATAGTAGGCCTCGCGGAAATCATCTAGAATATTCCTCGACCTGGGTAGAGAAGAGTGGAGAGAAACACAGAGAGAGAACTCATTTATTTAGTAATGGGCCATTGTTTACAAGTTCCTAGCGATTCCATAAAGCTTCTTATCTTCTTCTGTGGTTTGGTGAGAGAGAGAGAAACAGAGAGAGTGAAACAACTAGAGAGAGAAACAGAGAGAGAGAAACAGAGAGAGAAACAACTAGAGAGAGAAACAGAGAGAGAAACAACTAGAGAGAGAAACAACTAGAGAGAGAGAACAACTAGAGAGAGAAACAGAGAGAGAGAAACAGAGAGAGAGAAACAGAGAGAGAAACAACTAGAGAGAGAAACAGAGAGAGAGAAACAGAGAGAGAGAAACAGAGAGAGAAACAACTAGAGAGAGAAACAGAGAGAGAGAAACAGAGAGAGTGAAACAACTAGAGAGAGAAACAGAGAGAGAGAAACAGAGAGAGAGAAACAGAGAGAGAAACAACTAGAGAGAGAAACAACTAGAGAGAGAAACAACTAGAGAGAAACAACTAGAGAGAAACAACTAGAGAGAGAAACAACTAGAGAGAGAAACAACTAGAGAGAGAAACAACTAGAGAGAAACAACTAGAGAGAGAAACAGAGAGAGAAACAGAGAGAGAGAAACAACTAGAGAGAGAAACAACTAGAGAGAGAAACAACTAGAGAGAAACAACTAGAGAGAGAAACAGAGAGAGAAACAGAGAGAGAGAAACAACTAGAGAGAGAAACAACTAGAGAGAGAAACAGAGAGAGAGAAACAGAGAGAGAGAAACAACTAGAGAGAGAAACAACTAGAGAGAAACAACTAGAGAGAAACAACTAGAGAGAGAAACAGAGAGAGAGAAACAGCTAGAGAGAGAAACAACTAGAGAGAGAAACAACTAGAGAGAAACAACTAGAGAGAGAAACAGAGAGAGAAACAGAGAGAGAAACAACTAGAGAGAGAAACAGAGAGAGAGAAACAACAGAGAGAGAAACAACTAGAGAGAGAAACAACTAGAGAGAGAAACAACTAGAGAGAGAAACAACTAGAGAGAGAAACAACTAGAGAGAGAAACAGAGAGAGAGAAACAACTAGAGAGAGAAACAACTAGAGAGAGAAACAACTAGAGAGAGAAACAGAGAGAGAGAAACAACTAGAGAGAGAAACAACAGAGAGAGAAACAACTAGAGAGAAACAACTAGAGAGAGAAACAGAGAGAGAAACAGAGAGAGAGAAACAACTAGAGAGAGAAACAACTAGAGAGAGAAACAACTAGAGAGAGAAACAACTAGAGAGAGAAACAACTAGAGAGAAACAACTAGAGAGAGAAACAGAGAGAGAAACAGAGAGAGAGAAACAACTAGAGAGAGAAACAACTAGAGAGAGAAACAACTAGAGAGAGAAACAGAGAGAGAAACAACTAGAGAGAGAAACAGAGAGAGAAACAGAGAGAGAGAAACAGAGGGAGAAACAACTAGAGAGAGAAACAGAGAGAGAGAAACAGAGAGAGAGAAACAGAGAGAGAAACAGAGAGAGAGAAACAGAGAGAGAGAAACAGAGAGAGAGAAACAACTAGAGAGAGAAACAGAGAGAGAAACAGAGAGAGAGAAACAACTAGAGAGAAACAACTAGAGAGAGAAACAGAGAGAGAGAGAGAAACAGAGAGAGAGAAACAGAGAGAGAAACACAGAGAGAGAGAAACAGAGAGAGAGAAACAACTAGAGAGAGAAACAGAGAGAGAAACAGAGAGAGAGAAACAGAGAGAGAGAAACAACTAGAGAGAGAAACAACTAGAGAGAAACAGAGAGAGAGAAACAACTAGAGAGAGAAACAGAGAGAGAGAAACAGAGAGAGAGAAACAGAGAGAGAGAAACAACTAGAGAGAGAAACAACTAGAGAGAAACAGAGAGAGAGAAACAACTAGAGAGAGAAACAGAGAGAGAAACAGAGAGAGAAACAACTAGAGAGAGAAACAGAGAGAGAGAAACAACTAGAGAGAAACAGAGAGAGAAACAACTAGAGAGAGAAACAACTAGAGAGAGAAACAGAGAGAGAAACAGAGAGAGAAACAACTAGAGAGAGAAACAGAGAGAGAGAAACAACTAGAGAGAAACAGAGAGAGAAACAACTAGAGAGAGAAACAGAGAGAGAAACAACTAGAGAGAGAAACAACTAGAGAGAGAAACAGAGAGAGAAACAGAGAGAGAAACAACTAGAGAGAGAAACAGAGAGAGAGAAACAACTAGAGAGAAACAGAGAGAGAAACAACTAGAGAGAGAAACAACTAGAGAGAGAAACAACTAGAGAGAGAAACAACTAGAGAGAGAAACAGAGAGAAACAACTAGAGAGAGAAACAACTAGAGAGAGAAACAGAGAGAGAAACAGAGAGAGAAACAACTAGAGAGAGAAACAGAGAGAGAAACAGAGAGAGAAACAACTAGAGAGAAACAGAGAGAGAGAAACAACTAGAGAGAAACAGAGAGAGAGAAACAACTAGAGAGAAACAGAGAGAGAGAAACAACTAGAGAGAAACAGAGAGAGAGAAACAACTAGAGAGAGAAACAGAGAGAGAGAAACAACTAGAGAGAAACAGAGAGAGAGAAACAACTAGAGAGAAACAGAGAGAGAGAAACAACTAGAGAGAAACAGAGAGAGAGAAACAACTAGAGAGAAACAGAGAGAGAAACAGAGAGAGAAACAGAGAGAGAGAAACAGAGAGAGAGAGAAACAACTAGAGAGAAACAGAGAGAGAGAGAAACAACTAGAGAGAAACAGAGAGAGAAACAACTAGAGAGAAACAGAGAGAGAGAGAAACAACTAGAGAGAAACAGAGAGAGAAACAACTAGAGAGAAACAGAGAGAGAGAGAAACAACTAGAGAGAAACAGAGAGAGAAACAACTAGAGAGAAACAGAGAGAGAGAGAAACAACTAGAGAGAAACAGAGAGAGAAACAACTAGAGAGAGAAACAGAGAGAGAGAGAAACAACTAGAGAGAGAAACAACTAGAGAGAGAAACAACTAGAGAGAGAAACAGAGAGAGAGAGAGAAACAACGAGAGAGAGAAACAACTAGAGAGAGAAACAGAGAGAGAGAAACAACTAGAGAGAGAAACAACTAGAGAGAGAAACAGAGAGAGAAACAACTAGAGAGAGAAACAGAGAGAGAAACAACTAGAGAGAGAAACAGAGAGAGAAACAACGAGAGAGAAACAGAGAGAGAGAAACAACTAGAGAGAGAAACAGCTAGAGAGAGAAACAACTAGAGAGAGAAACAACTAGAGAGAGAAACAACTAGAGAGAGAAACAGAGAGAGAGAGAAACAACTAGAGAGAGAAACAACTAGAGAGAGAGAGAAACAACTAGAGAGAGAAACAACTAGAGAGAAACAGAGAGAGAGAAACAACTAGAGAGAGAAACAGAGAGAGAGAAACAACTAGAGAGAAACAGAGAGAGAGAAACAACTAGAGAGAGAAACAACTAGAGAGAAACAGAGAGAGAGAAACAACTAGAGAGAGAAACAGAGAGAGAGAAACAACTAGAGAGAAACAGAGAGAGAAACAGAGAGAGAGAAACAACTAGAGAGAAACAACTAGAGAGAAACAACTAGAGAGAGAAACAACTAGAGAGAGAAACAACTAGAGAGAAACAACTAGAGAGAGAAACAGAGAGAGAGAAACAACTAGAGAGAGCAACAACTAGAGAGAGAAACAACTAGAGAGAGAAACAGAGAGAGAGAAACAACTAGAGAGAGAAACAGAGAGAGAGAAACAACTAGAGAGAAACAGAGAGAGAAACAGAGAGAGAAACAACTAGAGAGAAACAACTAGAGAGAAACAACTAGAGAGAGAAACAACTAGAGAGAGAAACAACTAGAGAGAGAAACAGAGAGAGAGAAACAACTAGAGAGAAACAGAGAGAGAGAAACAGAGAGAGAGAAACAAGAGAGAGAGAAACAACTAGAGAGAGAAAGAAACAGAGAGAGAAACAACTAGAGAGAAACAAGAGAGAGAGAAACAGAGAGAGAGAGAAACAACTAGAGAGAGAAACAGAGAGAGAAACAGAGAGAGAAACAACTAGAGAGAGAAACAGAGAGAGAGAGAAACAGAGAGAGAGAGAAACAGAGAGAGAGAGAAACAGAGAGAGAGAAACAACTAGAGAGAGAAACAACTAGAGAGAGAAACAGAGAGAGAAACAACTAGAGAGAAACAGAGAGAGAGAAACAACTAGAGAGAGAAACAACTAGAGAGAGAAACAACTAGAGAGAAACAGAGAGAGAAACAGAGAGAGAAACAACTAGAGAGAGAAACAACTAGAGAGAGAAACAACTAGAGAGAGAAACAGAGAGAGAGAAACAACTAGAGAGAGAAACAGAGAGAGAGAAACAACTAGAGAGAGAAACAACTAGAGAGAGAAACAACTAGAGAGAGAAACAGAGAGAGAAACAGAGAGAGAAACAACTAGAGAGAGAAACAGAGAGAGAAACAGAGAGAGAGAAACAACTAGAGAGAAACAACTAGAGAGAGAGAAACAACAGAGAGAGAAACAGATAGAGAGAAACAACAGAGAGAGAAACAGAGAGAGAGAAACAACTAGAGAGAGAAACAACTAGAGAGAGAAACAGAGAGAGAGAAACAACTAGAGAGAAACAGAGAGAGAAACAACTAGAGAGAGAAACAGAGAGAGAAACAACTAGAGAGAAACAGAGAGAGAGAAACAACTAGAGAGAGAAACAACTAGAGAGAGAAACAGAGAGAGAGAAACAACTAGAGAGAAACAACTAGAGAGAAACAGAGAGAGAGAAACAGAGAGAGAAACAGATAGAGAGAAACAACTAGAGAGAAACAGAGAGAGAGAAACAACTAGAGAGAGAGAGAAGAAACAGAGAGAGAGAAACAACAGATAGAGAGAAACAACTAGAGAGAGAAACAACTAGAGAGAGAAACAGAGAGAGAGAAACAACTAGAGAGAGAAACAACTAGAGAGAGAGAAACAACAGAGAAACAACTAGAGAGAAACAACTAGAGAGAGAAACAGAGAGAGAGAAACAACTAGAGAGAGAAACAGAGAGAGAGAAACAGAGAGAGAGAAACAACTAGAGAGAGAAACAACTAGAGAGAGAAACAACTAGAGAGAGAAACAACTAGAGAGAGAAACAGAGAGAGAAACAACTAGAGAGAGAAACAACTAGAGAGAGAAACAACTAGAGAGAGAAACAACTAGAGAGAGAAACAACTAGAGAGAGAAACAACTAGAGAGAGAAACAGAGAGAGAAACAACTAGAGAGAGAAACAACTAGAGAGAGAAACAACTAGAGAGAGAAACAACTAGAGAGAGAAACAACTAGAGAGAGAAACAACTAGAGAGAGAAACAACTAGAGAGAAACAGAGAGAGAGAAACAACTAGAGAGAGAAACAACTAGAGAGAGAAACAACTAGAGAGAGAAACAACTAGAGAGAGAAACAGAGAGAGAAACAGAGAGAGAAACAACTAGAGAGAGAAACAACTAGAGAGAGAAACAGAGAGAGAGAAACAACTAGAGAGAGAAACAACTAGAGAGAGAAACAACTAGAGAGAGAAACAGAGAGAGAAACAACTAGAGAGAGAAACAACTAGAGAGAGAAACAACTAGAGAGAGAAACAACTAGAGAGAGAAACAACTAGAGAGAGAACAACTAGAGAGAGAAACAACTAGAGAGAGAAACAGAGAGAGAGAAACAACTAGAGAGAGAAACAACTAGAGAGAGAAACAACTAGAGAGAAACAACTAGAGAGAGAAACAACTAGAGAGAGAAACAGAGAGAGAGAAACAACTAGAGAGAGAAACAACTAGAGAGAGAAACAACTAGAGAGAGAAACAGAGAGAGAAACAGAGAGAGAGAAACAACAGAGAGAGAAACAACTAGAGAGAGAAACAACTAGAGAGAAACAGAGAGAGAGAAACAACTAGAGAGAGAAACAGAGAGAGAAACAACTAGAGAGAGAAACAGAGAGAGAAACAACTAGAGAGAGAAACAACTAGAGAGAGAAACAGAGAGAGAGAAACAACTAGAGAGAAACAACTAGAGAGAGAAACAACTAGAGAGAGAAACAGAGAGAGAGAAACAACTAGAGAGAGAAACAGAGAGAGAGAAAGAGAGAGAGAAACAACTAGAGAGAGAAACAACTAGAGAGAGAAACAACTAGAGAGAGAAACAGAGAGAGAGAAACAACTAGAGAGAGAGAGAGAAACAGAGAGAGAAACAACTAGAGAGAGAAACAACTAGAGAGAAACAGAGAGAGAAACAACTAGAGAGAGAAACAGAGAGAGAAACAACTAGAGAGAGAAACAACTAGAGAGAGAAACAACTAGAGAGAGAAACAACTAGAGAGAGAAACAACTAGAGAGAGAAACAACTAGAGAGAGAAACAACTAGAGAGAGAAACAACTAGAGAGAGAAACAACTAGAGAGAGAAACAACTAGAGAGAGAAACAACTAGAGAGAGAAACAGAGAGAGAGAAACAACTAGAGAGAAACAGAGAGAGAAACAGAGAGAGAGAAACAACTAGAGAGAAACAGAGAGAGAGAAACAACTAGAGAGAGAAACAACTAGAGAGAGAAACAACTAGAGAGAGAAACAACTAGAGAGAGAAACAACTAGAGAGAGAAACAACTAGAGAGAGAAACAACTAGAGAGAGAAACAACTAGAGAGAGAAACAACTAGAGAGAGAAACAACTAGAGAGAGAAACAGAGAGAGAGAAACAGAGAGAGAAACAACTAGAGAGAGAAACAACTAGAGAGAGAAACAGAGAGAGAGAAACAGAGAGAGAGAAACAACTAGAGAGAGAAACAACTAGAGAGAGAAACAACTAGAGAGAGAAACAAGAGAGAGAAACAGAGAGAGAGAAACAGAGAGAGAGAAACAGAGAGAGAAACAACTAGAGAGAGAAACAACTAGAGAGAGAAACAGAGAGAGAGAAACAGAGAGAGAGAAACTAGAGAGAGAAACAACTAGAGAGAGAAACAACTAGAGAGAGAAACAACTAGAGAGAGAAACAACTAGAGAGAAACAACTAGAGAGAGAAACAACTAGAGAGAGAAACAACTAGAGAGAGAAACAGAGAGAGAGAAACAACTAGAGAGAAACAACTAGAGAGAGAAACAGAGAGAGAAACAGAGAGAGAGAAACAGAGAGAGAGAAACAACTAGAGAGAGAGAACAACTAGAGAGAGAAACAGAGAGAGAAACAACTAGGGAGAGAGAAACAGAGAGAGAAACAACTAGAGAGAGAAACAACTAGAGAGAGAAACTAGAGAAATAGAGAGAGAGAAACAGAGAGAGAAAAACTAGAGAGAGAGAGAGAAACAACTAGAGAGAGAGAAACAACTAGAGAGAGAAACAGAGAGAGAAACACTAGAGAGAGAGAGAAACAACTAGAGAGAAACAGAGAGAGAGAAACAACTAGAGAGAGAAACAACTAGAGAGAAACAACTAGAGAGTGAAACAACTAGAGAGAGAAACAACTAGAGAGTGAAACAACTAGAGAGTGAAACAACTAGAGAGTGAAACAACTAGAGAGAGAAACAACTAGAGAGAGA
>NW_025747898.1:30000-44017 GCF_021184085.1 Oncorhynchus gorbuscha | reverse complement strand
TTTACATCCCTCACGTTAACCAGACCCACATCTGACCCTCTCTCTGTCTGGGGCCATTTACATCCCTCACGTTAACCAGACCCCAGACCCACATCGTTAACCAGACCCCATCTGACCCTCTCTGTCTGGGGCCATTTACATCCCTCACGTTAACCAGACCCACATCTGACCCTCTCTCTGTCTGGGGCCATTTACATCCCTCACGTTAACCAGACCCACATCTGACCCTCTCTCTCTGTCTGGGGCCATTTACATCCCTCACGTTAACCAGACCCACATCTGACCCTCTCTCTGTCTGGGGCCATTTACATCCCATTTCACGTTAACCAGACCCACATCTGACCCTCTCTGTCTGGGCCATTTACATCCCTCACGTTATCCAGACCCACATCTGACCCTCTCTGTCCTGGGGCCATTTACATCCCTCACGTTAACCAGACCCACATCTGACCCTCTCTGTCTGGGGCCATTTACATCCCTCACGTTATCCAGACCCACATCTGACCCTCTCTGTCCTGGGGCCATTTACATCCCTCACGTTATCCAGACCCACATCTGACCCTCTCTCTGTCTGGGGCCATTTACATCCCTCACGTTAACCAGACCCACATCTGACCTCTCTCTGTCTGGGGCCATTTACATCCCTCACGTTAACCAGACCCACATCTGACCCTCTCTCTGTCTGGGGCCATTTACATCCCTCACGTTATCCAGACCCACACCTGACCCTCTCTCTGTCTGGGGCCATTTACATCCCTCACGTTATCCAGACCCACATCTGACCCTCTCTCTGTCTGGGGCCATTTACATCCCTCACGTTATCCAGACCCACACCTGACCCTCTCTCTGTCCTGGGGCCATTTACATCCCTCACGTTATCCAGACCCACACCTGACCCTCTCTCTGTCCTGGGGCCATTTACATCCCTCACGTTAACCAGACCCACACCTGACCCTCTCTCTGTCCTGGGGCCATTTACATCCCTCACGTTATCCAGACCCACACCTGACCCTCTCTCTGTCTGGGGCCATTTACATCCCTCACGTTATCCAGACCCACACCTGACCCTCTCTCTGTCCTGGGGCCATTTACATCCCTCACGTTGTCCAGACCCAAACTCTCTTTGTCCTGGGGCCATTTACAGTCTCAGAGTAGAAGTGCTGATCTGGGATCAAGTCCCCCATGTTCATGTGATGTCATTCATTAGGATTTATCTCTCTCTCTCTCTTTATCTCTCCCAACAGAGGAGGACATGTCCGCTCCTCCCTTGCCCACACCTCCAAAGCCCAAGGTGGAACCACCCACGCCACACAGCAAACCCACCCCACCCACTACAGCTGCAGGTAAGTGGAGAGAGAGACCTGCCTGCACCCTCCGCCTCTCATCCTTTAACCTCACCAAACACAGACTTCAGAGTGGTTCAGATCTTTGCAGATGCCAGTTTAGAGAGAAGGCCTTCTGAGACACTGTGAAAGGGAAGTCGTGATGACATGGACAGGAAGTCCCTGTGAAAAAGCAACTCGGGGGCATTTCACACTGTTCTTGAAATAAACACATTTCAGTTAGATCCTACTAGTTCTGCATTTAACCACATGCCTTTGCATAACGTCAGCACAAACAAACTGGAAGCTACGTTTAACCACTCACACAAGAGATGTTCTGAGTGTTGTGTTACCATGTATACAAGCTATAGAGGCTCAGTCCCCTGTACATTTCATAGGGGAAAACCGAGACGTTTAGTTTATTCATTAGATCATAAAAAAAAACAAGCCCACATAAATCTTGAAAATCCATACATGCACATTAGTAAAATCCTGGAGGATAACACAGAGTCTGGGACTTATTTCCATTGTGGTCCTCCTGAGGTAAGATGGCTGGGTAACATCCAACAGGTTGAACACCATATGACAGGAAGATAAAACACAGAAGAAGAACATCTGTTATCATTGCAGTTGTATCATAATGTACAGTCAAATGTCATTTTTACAGCTGCCCAGAGAGGACCTGGTCTTTATGAGTGGAGGCAACACATTCTGCTCTGAGGCTCCAGTATACCACAGAGTCTCTTTCCCAGCACTACTCCTCAACCTTTAGAAGCACACATCAGCAACACCTGATCTGGTGCTGTGATTGTGTGCATCTCTAACATGGGGAAAGTTATCAGTCAGATATCTGGGCACAGAACATAGAGGAGGAGAGGGCGACAGGGAGGGAGAGATGACTAGTCTATTGTTCTGTCAGAGGAAGACCTCTTGTTAGCTCTCTACCACTTCAGAGAGGGCGACAGGGAGGGAGAGATGACTAGTCTATTGTTCTGTCAGAGGAAGACCTCTTGTTAGCTCTCTACCACTTCAGAGAGGGCGACAGGGAGGGAGAGATGACTAGTCTATTGTTCTGTTAGAGGAAGACCTCTTGTTAGCTCTCTACCACCTCAGAGAGGGCGACAGGGAGGGAGAGATGACTAGTCTATTGTTCTGTCAGAGGAAGACCTCTTGTTAGCTCTCTACCACCTGAGTAGGTTACACACCATGACATCACAATAACCACCCATGTACTGTAGAGACTGGGGAACATTTCGATTGATCCATCTCTCCAATAATCTCTCTCTGTCTATCTAGTGAATAAGATCACAGACTACCAGAACTACTATCAGGGGATATGGGACTGTACAGGAGATCAACCAGATGAACTGTCCTTCAGACGGGGAGACGCCATCTACATCCTCAGCAAGGTTGGTCTGGGCTGTAGGAACCAACCCTCCTCATCCTCACTCTCACCTCCAGACAGGGATCATCAGCAGTCCTTAGAGGTTTAGGATGATCTCCTTTTCACAGGCTTAAGGCTGCTCGACGCGGGTCCTGCTCGACGCGGGTCCTGCTCGACGCGGGTCCTGCTCGACGCGGGTCCTGCTCGACGCGGGTCCTGCTCGACGCGGGTCCTGCTCGACGCGGGTCCTGCTCGACGCGGGTCCTGCTTCGACGCGGGTCCTGCTCGACGCGGGTCCTGCTCGTTGTGAAGAGCTATAGGTCCTTCATATCTTCCACAATGGCTTGACATGTTCCATGACATAGCAAATAGTTTGCAAAAAATCCTAAGCAGCTGATAAGCATGATAAGAGTTAAAACATGTTATATTACCTAGTTATCTTCTCCTTAGAAGACAGTTGGTTTGCCTTCTTATGCCAAGTCTTACTAGATTCTGTGGTATTTCTAAAGGTCTCTATGAATGGCTGCACCAGACCAGACAGACCACCTAAAGTGGTCAGTTATTGCTGAACCCTCTGAGGAGTAGACATTTCATATGGCAGGGGCTGGCCTGGCCCGTAACCCGTAGCCCGTAGCCCGTAGCCCGTAGCCCGTAGCCTGAACGGCAGGCTGAGGTGGGCCTGGGTCTGGGCCCTCTCTGTCTGTGTCCCAAATGTCACCTTATTACCTACATGTGCACTACGTTTGACCAGGACCCATAGGACACTACTGATCCATAGGGCTTTGGTGACAAGCAGTGTACTATGTAGGGAATAAGGTGCCTTTAAAGGATGCAGCCTCTCTCTGTCTCTCTGTCTCTCTGTCTCTCTGTCTCTCTGTCTCTCTGTCTCTCTGTCTCTCTGTCTCTATGTCTCTATGTCTCTCTGTCTCTCTCTGTCTCTCTGTCTCTCTCTGTCTCTGTCTCTGTCTCTCTCTGGCCTCTGTGTGATGGGGATTAGTTGTCACAATGGAAAGGTTTTAGTGTTCTTGGCTAGGTGTCCCTCTCACCTAGCCAGGCATGGCCTTAATGGGGATGTGTGTTCTCAGGAAACGGCAGGTCCTCCACTCATTCAGACCAGGTGAGGACGTGTGCTGGGAGCCCAATTTCCGAGGCTTGTCAGCTAGCGAGGTGTAGGAGGGTGTTTGTATGCCAGGTGTGGGGAATTAAAGGGCGATTGTGTGGAGTGCCCTAAAATATGAATCCATTAATGGATTAAACATTGTTACATTGTTGATGTGTAATCAGCCATTTAAATCATCTCTCCAATATGTTGTAATTGAAGGCTGCGTTATCCACTACATAGTTTCTACCTGCGTCATCCATTCACTTTCTTAGTGATTTAATGACAGATGTATTTGCGGAGCGTCACTGGACAAAATAATTAAACTTTGCAGTGTTTCACATCAGTCTCTTATTGTGGTGAATACAATGCAGTAGTCAATGAGGAAGGTCCTCAAGCGTTCAGACTGGAGGGCTGGAAGAAATATATACAGAGTTTCTACTGAGACTCAATGAAAGTGCTGTTTTTATGATCAAGCCTGCCATCTAGTGGTTGATATAAGAACTGTCAGCTTCAGTTTCTGAAAACGACTGACCGCCTTTCTTTACCAACCGTACAGTTTATTACGGTGTGATGATTTATTATCTATTCATCCATGTTATCATTCTATGGCCAAAGTGTTTAATTCTACCTGAAAGGGTGAATGATCAGAGATGCTGTACAATGCCAATGTGCAGAGTAGACAAACATGTCAACACAACAGCCCACATCCGGCTTCTCTTCCTGTATCGAAGAGAAGCAGGAATCACGTTGTCCTTTCATTGGGTTATAGTGTGCAGACTGAAAGAGCCTTCAGTTGACCTGGAACCTTGGTGTTGGGGGTTGTGTTCTGCTGGGAGGGAATGACCATAAAACCTGTCTGGACGCTCACACAGACCAGCTGCACCAGGAGGAGGAGGAAGGGCTGCACACACACACACACTCCCACTATCCAGAGACCAGGAATAGCCTGAGCGAACAGTGCCCCCCCCAGCTGCCAGACCCCCCAGAGTGTTAGAGGGTGTTGTATCAGGCTATCTAACCTAAAGTAGCCTGCTGCACAGTGTGTGTGTGTACTTGTTTGTGTGCTCACATGTTGTCACAGTGTGGGGTCTGTGCTCCCTCCTTCCTCATAAGTCCCATATACCTCCAGTGTATTAGTGAGGCCCAGCTTCCAGCCCCCAACACTCAGTCAGGCAGCCATGACTTACCTAGCAGCAGACAACACTGGGCTGGTCCTGACACCACACTGAGGTGTGGCTGACTTCTACAACAGACACAGGAAGCTTACACACACAGAACCCTGTATCACTCCCAGGGGGCTTGGGACCAAATGTCAATTCCATCATGTCACACATTAACAAGACGATTGTGACATTCACATAATGGCATAAACACTGATGTGTTTCAGTGTGTAGTTAATTAGATGAGGTAATTGGCTTCAGCTCTCTGCATGGCATCGTCTTCGGACATGCTGGCATAGCTCTGGTCCAGGCCATTACATATGGCTGGCATAGCTCTGGTCCAGGGCGTTACATATGGCTGGCATAGCTCTGGTCCAGGGCGTTACATATGGCTGGCATAGCTCTGGCCCAGGGCGTTATATATGGCTGGCATAGCTCTGGTCCAGGGCGTTACATATGGCTGGCATAGCTCTGGTCCAGGGCGTTACATATGGCTGGCATAGCTCTGGTCCAGGGTGTTACATATGGCTGGCATAGCTCTGGTCCAGGGTGTTACATATGGCTGGCATAGCTCTGGCCCAGGGTGTTACATATGGCTACATTTAAGTCTCTGGCCCAGGGTGTTACATATGGCTGGCATAGCTCTTGGTGTTACCAGGCATAGCTTTGGCCCAGGTTGTTACATATGTCTGGTGTAACCTGGGGCCAGAGCTACACCTGCCATATGTAACACCCTGGACCAGAGCTGTTACATATGGTTGGTGTAGCTCTGGTCCAGGGTGTTACATATGGCAGGTGTAGCTCTGGTCCAGGGTGTTACATATGGCAGGTGTAGCTCTGGTCCAGGGGTGTTACATATGGCAGGTGTAGCTCTGGTCCGGGGTGTTACATATGGCAGATGTAGCTCTGGTCCAGGGTGTTACATATGGCAGGTGTAGCTCTGGTCCGGGGTGTTACATATGGCAGGTGTAGCTCTGGTCCGGGGTGTTACATATGGTGTAGCTCTGGTCCGGGGTGTTACATATGGCATGTGTAGCTCTGGTCCGGGGTGTTACATATGGCATGTGTAGCTCTGGTCCGGGGTGTTACATATGGCATGTGTAGCTCTGGTCCGGGGTGTTACATATGGCAGGTGTAGCTCTGGTCCGGGGTGTTACATATGGTGTAGCTCTGGTCCGGGGTGTTACATATGGTGTATCTCTGGTCCGGGGTGTTACATATGGCAGGTGTAGCTCTGGTCCAGGGTGTTACATATGGCGGGCGTAGCTCTGGTCCAGGGTGTTACATATGGCTAGTATTGCCGTGGACCAGCGCTAACATGGCGTCATACTCTATCATCAGACTGCCCTTCATCATGCCTGACCTGAGGTCCTCAACATGGACACGTTACCAGCATCCACTAGTCTGTATTATGTGAGCAGGCCAGGGCCAGGAGTATCACCCTGAACAGGAGAAACTCTGGGCCCTACATGGGAGTGATAGTCTCTCAGCCCCCCAGCCCCAGTGTCTGTCAGCCCCAGGGAAGACTTTCATGTGAGGTCAGGCTCCTAGGAACTGAGAAAAAAGAAGCGAGGGGGGAGAGAGGCTGCTGCTGTATGGGGCACCAGCCACACGCTGCTCTGCTGCCTAACTGGGCTCATATCGGTGTGGGCTGGTGATGGTTCTCCAGCGTGGTGTGTAACCGGGCCTGAGACCTCAGAACGTCTATTAGCTCTAGATGCATCTCCTCTGTTTTTATTTTGTTTTTACAACAAATGCATTGTAGTGTATTCAATGATACGACATGCTCTCTGTTCACTCTACTTTGATCTGTTTTCTCTCCTCTCTCTCTGTTTTCTCTCCTCTCTCTCTTTTCTCTCTCTGTTTTCTCTCCTCTCCTCTCTGTTTTCTCTCCTCTCCTCTCTGTTTTCTCTCCTCTGTTTTCTCTCCTCTGTTTTCTCTCCTCTCTCTCTCTGTTTTCTCTCCTCTCTCTCTCTGTTTTCTCTCCTCTCTCTCTCTGTTTTCTCTCTCTCTCTCTCTGTTTTCTCTCCTCTCTCTCTCTGTTTTCTCTCCTCTCTCTCTCTGTTTTCTCTCCTCTCTCTCTCTGTTTTCTCTCCTCTCTCTCTCTGTTTTCTCTCCTCTCTCTCTCTGTTTTCTCTCCTCTCTCTCTCTGTTTTCTCTCCTCTCTCTCTCTCTGTTTCTCTCTCTCTCTCTCTCTCTCTGTTTTCTCTCCTCTCTCTCTCTCTCTCTCTCGGTTTTCTCTCCTCTCTCTCCTTCCTGTTTTCTCTCCTCTCTCTCCTCTCTCTGTTTTCTCTTTCTCCCTCTCTCTCTCTGTTTTCTCTCCCTCTCTCTCTCTCTCTCTCTCTTTCTCTCCTCTCTCTCTCTCTCTCTCTCTGTTTTCTCTCCTCTCTCTCTCTGTTTTCTCTCCTCTCTCTCCTCCCTGTTTTCTCTCCTTTCTCTCCTCCCTCTCTCGCTCTCTGTTTTCTCTCCTCCCTCTCTCGCTCTCTGTTTTCTCTCCTCCCTCTCTCGCTCTCTGTTTTCTCTCCTCCCTCTCTCGCTCTCTGTTTTTCTCCTCCTCTCTCTCTCTGTTTTCTCTCCTTTCCTCTCTGTTTTCTCTCCTCTCTGTTTTCTCTCTCTCTGTTTTCTCTCTCTCTGTTTTCTCTCTCTCTGTTTTCTCTCTCTCTGTTTTCTCTCTCTCTGTTTTCTCTCTCTCTCTCTGTTTTCTCTCTCTCTGTTTTCTCTCTGTTTTCTCTCTCTCTCTCTCTCTCTCTCTCTGTTTTCTCTCCTCTCTCTCTCTGTTTTCTCTCCTCTCTCTCTCTGTTTTCTCTCCTCCCTCTCTCGCTCTCTGTTTTCTCGCTCTCTGTTTTCTCTCTGTTTTCTCTCTCTCTCTCTCTCTGTTTTCTCTCCTCTCTCTCTCTCTGTTTTCTCTCCTCTCTCTCTCTGTTTTCTCTCCTCTCTCTCTCTGTTTTCTCTCCTCTCTCTCTCTGTTTTCTCTCCTCCCTCTCTCGCTCTCTGTTTTCTCGCTCTCTGTTTTCTCGCTCTCTGTTTTCTCTCCTCCCTCTCTCGCTCTCTGTTTTCTCTCCCTCCTCTCTCGCTCTCTGTTTTCTCGCTCTCTGTTTTCTCTCTCCTCCCTCTGTTTCTCTCTCTGTTTTCTCTCCTCTGTTCTCTCGCTCTCTGTTTTCTCGCTCTCTGTTTTCTCTCTCCCTCTCTCGCTCTCTGTTTTCTCTCCTCCCTCTCTCGCTCTCTGTTTTCTCTCCTCTCTGTTTCTCTCTTTCTCTCCTCTCTCGCTCTCTGTTTTCTCTCCTCCTCTCTCGCTCTCTGTTTTCTCTCCTCCCTCTCTGTTTTCTCTTCTCTGTTTTCTCTCCTCTGTTTTCTCGCTCTCTGTTTTCTCGCTCTCTGTTTTCTCTCCTCCCTCTCTCGCTCTCTGTTTTCTCGCTCTCTGTTTTCTCTCCTCCCTCTCTCGCTCTCTGTTTTCTCTCTCTCTGTTTTCTCGCTCTCTGTTTTCTCTCCTCCCTCTCGCTCTCTGTTTTCTCGCTCTCTGTTTTCTCGCTCTCTGTTTTCTCTCCTCCCTCTCTCGCTCTCTGTTTTCTCTCCTCCCTCTCTCGCTCTCTGTTTTCTCTCCTCCTCTCTCGCTCTCTGTTTTCTCTCCTCCCTCTCTCGCTCTCTGTTTTCTCTCCTCCCTCTCTCGCTCTCTGTTTTCTCCTCCCTCTCTCGCTCTCTGTTTTCTCTCCTCCCTCTCTCTGTTTTCTCTCCTCCCTCTCTCTGTTTTCTCTCCTCCCTCTCTCTGTTTTCTCTCCTCCCTCTCTCTCTGTTTTCTCTCCTCCCGCTCTCTGTTTTCTCTCCTCCCGCTCTCTGTTTTCTCTCCTCCCTCTGTCGCTCTCTGTTTTCTCTCCTCCCTCTCTCTCTGTTTTCTCTCCTCCTCTCTCTCTGTTTTCTCTCCCTCCTCTCTCTCTGTTTTCTCTCCTCCCTCTCTCTGTTTTCTCTCCTCCCTCTCTCTGTTTTCTCTCCTCCCTCTCTCTGTTTTCTCTCCTCCCTCTCTCTGTTTTCTCTCCTCCCTCTCTCTGTTTTCTCTCCTCCCTCTCTCTGTTTTCTCTCCTCGCTCTCTGTTTTCTCTGTTTTCTCTCCTCCCTCTCTCGCTCTCTCTTCTCTCTCCTCCCTCTCTCGCTCTCTCCTCTCTCTCCTCCCTCTCTCGCTCTCTGTTTTCTCTCCTCCCTCTCTCGCTCTCTGTTTTCACTCCTCTCGCTCTCTGTTTTCTCTCCTCTCGCTCTCTGTTTTCTCTCCTCCCTCTCTCGCTCTCTGTTTTCTCTGTTTTCTCTCCTCCCTCTCTCGCTCTCTGTTTTCTCCTCCCTCTCTCGCTCTCTGTTTTCTCTCCTCCTCTCTCGCTCTCTGTTTTCTCTCCTCTCGCTCTCTGTTTTCTCTCCTCCTCGCTCTCTGTTTTCTCTCCTCCCTCTCTCGCTCTCTGTTTTCTCTCCTCCCTCTCTCGCTCTCTGTTTTCTCTCCTCCCTCTCTCGCTCTCTGTTTTCTCTCCTCCCTCTCTCGCTCTCTGTTTTCTCTCCTCCCCTCTCGCTCTCTGTTTTCTCTCCTCTCTCTCGCTCTGTTTTCTCTCCTCCTCTCTCTCCGCTCTCTGTTTTCTCTCCTCCCTCTCTCGCTCTCTGTTTTCTCTCCTCCCTCTCTCGCTCTCTGTTTTCTCTCCTCCCTCTCTCGCTCTCTGTTTTCTCTCCTCCCTCTCTCGCTCTCTGTTTTCTCTCCTCCCTCTCTGTTTTCTCTCCTCCCTCTCTGTTTTCTCTCCTCCCTCTCTGTTTTCTCTCCTCGCTCTCTGTTTTCTCTCCTCGCTCTCTCGCTCTCTGTTTTCTCTCCTCCCTCTCTCGCTCTCTGTTTTCTCTCCTCCTTCTCTCTCTGTTTTCTCTCCTCCCTCTCTCGCTCTCTGTTTTTCTCCTCCTCCTCGCTCTCTGTTTTTCTCCTCTCTCGCTCTCTGTTTTCTCCTCTCTCTCGCTCTCTGTTTTCTCTCCTCCCTCTCTCTGCTCTCTGTTTTCTCTCTCCCTCTCTCGCTCTCTGTTTCTCTCTCCTCCCCTCTCTGTTTTCTCTCCTCTCCTCTCTGTTTTCTCTCCTCCCTCTCTGTTTTCTCTCCTCGCTCTCTCTGTTTTCTCTCCTCGCTCTCTGTTTTCTCTCTCTCGCTCTCTGTTTTTTCCTCTCTCTCTCGCTCTCTGTTTTCTCTCCTCCTCTCTCTCGCTCTCTGTTTTCTCTCCTCTCTCTCGCTCTCTGTTTTTTTCTCTCTCTCGCTCTCTGTTTTCTCTCCTCCCTCTCTCGCTCTCTGTTTTCTCTCCTCTCTCTCGCTCTCTGTTTTCTCTCCTCTCTCGCTCTCTGTTTTCTCTCCTCTCTCGCTCTCTGTTTTCTCTCCTCTCTCTCCTCGCTCTCTGTTTTCTCTCCTCCCTCTCTGTTTTCTCTCCTCGCTCTCTGTTTTCTCTCCTCTCTCGCTCTCTGTTTTCTCTCCTCGCTCTCTGTTTTCTCTCCTCGCTCTCTGTTTTCTCTCCTCCCTCTCTCGCTCTCTGTTTTTTCCTCCCTCTCTCGCTCTCTGTTTTTCTCTCTCTCTCTCGCTCTCTGTTTTCTCTCTCTCTCTCTCGCTCTCTGTTTTTCTCCTCCCTCTCTCGCTCTCTGTTTTCTCTCTCCTCTCTCGCTCTCTGTTTTTCTCTCCTCTCGCTCTCTGTTTCTCTCCTCCCTCTCTCGCTCTCTGTTTTCTCCTCCTCGCTCTCTGTTTTCTCTCCTCCCTCTCTGTTTTTCTCTCCCTCTCTCGCTCTCTGTTTTCTCTCCTCCCTCTCTCGCTCTCTGTTTTCTCTCCTCCCTCTCTGTTTTCTGTCCTCGCTCTCTGTTTTCTCTCTCTCTCGCTCTCTGTTTTCTCTCCTCGCTCTCTGTTTTCTCTCCTCGCTCTCTGTTTTCTCTCCTCGCTCTCTGTTTTCTCTCCTCGCTCTCTGTTTTCTGTCCTCGCTCTCTGTTTTCTCTCCTCGCTCTCTGTTTTCTCTCCTCGCTCTCTGTTTTCTCTCCTCGCTCTCTGTTTTCTCTCCTCGCTCTCTGTTTTCTCTCCTCGCTCTCTGTTTTCTCTCCTCGCTCTCTGTTTTCTGTCCTCGCTCTCTGTTTTCTCTCCTCGCTCTCTGTTTTCTGTCCTCGCCTCTCTGTTTTCTCTCCTCCTCTCTCGCTCTCTGTTTTCTCTCCTCCTCTCTCTCTGTTTTCTCTGTTTCGCCTCTCTGTTTTCTCTCCTCCTCTCTCTCGCCTCTCTGTTTTTTCTCTCCCTCTCTCTCTCTGTTTTCTCTCCTCTCTCTCGCTCTCTGTTTTCTCTCCTCCTCTCTCGCTCTCTGTTTTTCTCCTCTCTCTCGCTCTCTGTTTTTCTCCTCGCTCTCTGTTTTCGCCTCTCTGTTTTCTCTCCTCGCTCTCTGTTTTCTCTCCTCGCTCTCTGTTTTCTCTCCTCGCTCTCTCGCTCTCTGTTTTCTCTCCTCCCTCTCTCGCTCTCTGTTTTCGCCTCTCTGCTCTCTCTCTGTTTTCTCTCCTCGCTCTCTGTTTTCTCTCCTCCCTCTCTCGCTCTCTGTTTTCTCTCCTCGCTCTCTCGCTCTCTGTTTTCTCTCCTCCCTCTCTCGCTCTCTGTTTTCTCTCCTCCCTCTCTCGCTCTCTGTTTTCTCTCTCCCTCTCTCGCTCTCTGTTTTCTCTCCTCCCTCTCTCGCTCTCTGTTTCTCTCCTCCCTCTCTCGCTCTCTGTTTTCTCTCCTCCCTCTCTCGCTCTCTGTTTTCTCTCCTCCCTCTCTCGCTCTCTGTTTTCTCTCCTCCCTCTCTCGCTCTCTGTTTTCTCTCCTCCCTCTCTCGCTCTCTGTTTTCTCTCCTCCCTCTCTCGCTCTCTGTTTTCTCTCCTCCCTCTCTCGCTCTCTGTTTTCTCCTCCCTCTCTCGCTCTCTGTTTTCTCTCCTCCCTCTCTCGCTCTCTGTTTTCTCTCCTCCCTCTCTGCTCTCTGTTTTCTCTCCTCTCTCGCTCTCTGTTTTCTCTCCTCTCTCGCTCTCTGTTTTCTCTCCTCTCTCGCTCTCTGTTTTCTCTCCTCTCTCGCTCTCTGTTTTCTCTCCTCTCTCGCTCTCTGTTTTCTCTCCTCTCTCGCTCTCTGTTTTCTCTCCTCTCTCGCTCTCTGTTTTCTCTCCTCTCGGTTGACTCTTTTCTCTCCTCCTTCTCTCGGTTGACTCTTTTCTCTCCTCTATCAGGAGTACCAGAACTATGGTTGGTGGATCGGGGAGATGAAGGGGTCTGTTGGCATCGTTCCTAAAGAGTACCTCATGGAGTTGTACTCCATTTAAAGGCCTGAGTAGGTATTAGATCATGCAACTCAGTCATGGATGAAATAACTGTTGGATTGTTCCAGCAACACTAATGTGTAGTGTTTTTGTGTTCTGTTTCAGGGCATCTAAATCCAATCATCTTCCATGTGAGATGCATGGAAACAGACCATATCTGAAAAGGACACTGAACTAAGCAGCAAAGCCAACTGTCTGTAGCAAAATGAAAAATATCAGATGCATGTTGTGTCCATCTTGATCTCGCTAAGCGCTTTAAGAGGTTGTCTCGGCAGATTGAGTTCAGTAAACTGCTTTTGTTTAATTTATTATCGCCGCATTTCACCTTTTGATACAGAGTCTTTATATTGTGAACTGTCTGGAATGAATCGCTTATGGAGTCTTTATATTGTGAACTGTCTGGAATGAATCGCTTATGGAGTCTTTATATTGTGAACTGTCAAGAATGAATCGCTTATGGAGTCTTTATATTGTGAACTGTCTAGAATGAATCGCTTATGGAGTCTTTGTATTGTGAACTGTCAAGAATGAATCGCTTATGGAGTCTTTGTATTGTGAACTGTCAAGAATGAATCGCTTATGGAGTCTTTGTATTGTGAACTGTCTGGAATGAATCGCTTATGGAGTCTTTATATTGTGAACTGTCTGGAATGAATCGCTTATGGAGTCTTTGTATTGTGAACTGTCTGGAATGAATCGCTTATGGAGTCTTTGTATTGTGAACTGTCTAGAATGAATCGCTTATGGAGTCTTTGTATTGTGAACTGTCTGGAATGAATCGCTTATGGAGTCTTTGTATTGTGAACTGTCTGGAATGAATATGGAGTCTTTGTATTGTGAACTGTCTGGAATGAATCGCTTATGGAGTCTTTGTATTGTGAACTGTCTGGGAAGAATTATGGAATTGTGAACTGTCAGAATGAATTATGGAGTCTTTGTATTGTGAACTGTCTGGAATGAAGAATCTTTGTATTGTGAACTGTCGCTTATGGAGTCTTTTATTGTGAACTGTCTTGTGAACTGGAATGTCTTATGGAGTCTTTGTAGAACTGTCAATCGCTTATGGAGTCTTTGTATTGTGAACTGTCTGGAATGAATCGCTTATGGAGTCTTTGTATTGTGAACTGTCTGGAATGAATCGCTTATGGAGTCTTTGTATTGTGAACTGTCTGGAATGAATCGCTTATGGAGTCTTTTATTGTGAACTGTCTGGAATGAATCGCTTATGGAGTCTTTGGCTGAGAAATACATGTGTATATTAGAGGTTAGGCATATTTCATAAATACTTGATACTGCTCCTGGTTGTTAGTTTGTTTTGTTTGCATGTCATTCCATGCAGAGTTGGATCACATTGCCTCTACTAGACACTTATCTCAGGTCAGTTTTCCATTTACCCCCTTATGACCCGCTGAGGATTGGGTGATAGCAAGCTGATCCAAGGTCAGTACTTGGAGGGGGGGGCTCTTCTACCCAGTGTATTCTGCTGCGCAGTATGAAAAACCAACCACCAGGTGGCATCAGAGTCCCTGTCTGCGGTCCAGCTTTTCCCCACTGATGATGTCAGAACCTGTGTTCTTTCACAGAGATGACCATGGAATTAGAACTCACTGCAATATCATCTCTATGGGCTACACTCTGGCATGCATCTGATGTGGGTGGTATTGTTATTTATTTATATAGTTATAAAAGTGGGCTTGCCTGTAAGATAAACAGTATTCTACCTCATTACATTCATTTAATTGATTTAGAG
>NW_025747898.1:10000-25000 GCF_021184085.1 Oncorhynchus gorbuscha | reverse complement strand
GCTGCTATCCCCAGGCAGGGCAGGCTTACTGGGGGAAATGGCCCTCTGTCAGGGAAACACAGTGTTATTTATGTGCTGCTATCCCCAGGCAGGGCAGGCTTACTGGGGGAAATGGCCCTCTGTCAGGGAAACACAGTGTTATTTATGTGCTGCTATCCCCAGGCAGGGCAGGCTTACTGGGGGAAATGGCCCTCTGTCAGGGAAACACAGTGTTATTTATGTGCTGCTATCCCCAGGCAGGGCAGGCTTACTGGGGGAAATGGCCCTCTGTCAGGGAAACACAGTGTTATTTATGTGCTGCTATCCCCAGGCAGGGCAGGCTTACTGGGGGAAATGGCCCTCTGTCAGGGAAACACAGTGTTATTTATGTGCTGCTATCCCCAGGCAGGGCAGGCTTACTGGGGGAAATGGCCCTCTGTCAGGGAAACACTGTGTTATTTATGTGCTGCTATCCCCAGGCAGGGCAGGCTTACTGGGGGAAATGGCCCTCTGTCAGGGAAACACAGTGTTATTTATGTGCTGCTATCCCCAGGCAGGGCAGGCTTACTGGGGGAAATGGCCCTCTGTCAGGGAAACACAGTGTTATTTATGTGCTGCTATCCCCAGGCAGGGCAGGCTTACTGGGAGAAATGGCCCTCTGTCAGCGTTCCATTAAAGCTTCTCCCGTATATACCCACGTTGAAACCTTTAAATCTGGACATAGACATTTTATAAAATGGAAGTCTGTGTTAATTGAGGTCAACTTCCCCAGATGCAGCTCAGGAGGAAGACAAATGGGGTACATCCCAAATTACATCCTATTCCCTATATAATGCACTGCTTTTAACCAGGGGCCATACAGAGAAGTAGTGCATTATATAGGGAGTAGGGTCTCATTTGGGGCGCCGCCAACCTCTGCTGGCTGCTGAGTTGTCAAGTAGACGACTTGGTGAATGTACAGTATAGTTTCATATTAGTGACAGTATGTTTTGATTTGAAACCCAAAACGGACGCCTTGTTGCTATGGTACCTCTGGAGTAGGCCTACATTAGCTGTCTGATGAACACACGCTCCTCTACAGTGGAAATGTTGTCATAGACGGATCCACTTTGTGATGTCACTTCTACACAGATGACTTTACTACATAAAGACACAGTCTATTTGTCAGGAGGAGAAAGTCAACATAAACTCCTAGAGATGTAGAGAGATTTCTCTCCTGTTCTGCCCAATGGATGTGAATACAGTGCTGTGAGTCAGTGGTACATTACCATCTGCAGGGCCAGGTGGGAAGTGTGTGTGTGTAGTGTGTGGTGTGGTGTGGTGTGGTGTGGTGTGTGTGTGTGTGTGTGTGTGTGTGTGTGTGTGTGTGTGTGTGTGTGTGTGTGTGTGTGTGTGTGTGTGTGTGTGTGTGTGTGTGTGTGTGTGTGTGTGTGTGTGTGTGTGTGTGTGTGTGTGTGTGTGTGATGGGTGGTGTTGGTAGTGGCAGGGTAGTAAATCCTCAGCTATTCTCCGAGGCTCGCTGGCGCTGAAAGAGCAGAGGGGTCGTTCGTTTCCACGAGGCCGCACCCACCGCTCCCTGGTGCTATCAGCGTTCACTCGAGCCCGTGCTAATTGGCTGCTGACTGGGAGGGAGCTGCAGGCGGCATCTAGGGAGGAGGTCGTATATCACAGGGAGGAGGGGAAAGGGGGTAGACGCATTGAGTTGGATAGAGGGCACAATTAACGTCACAGAAGAAGGCCATTGCAAAGATAGGAGATGAGCTCTCTAGTACATCTCTATGGGGAGATGGACTGGTTGAAATAATACCAAATGGAATGTTGCCCCGACTCAACGATGATCCCTGCATTCAGTCTGGTTCAACCATGCTAGTCTTGCACCGCACACCCTGTAAAACACCCCTGTGTCCTGATCCCATCTCCACTCACCCCTGTGCCCTGATCCCATCTCCACTCACCCCTGTGCCCTGATCCCATCTCCACTCACCCCTGTGCCCTGATCCCATCTCCACTCACCCCTGTGCCCTGATCCATCTCCTCTCTCTCTCTCTCTGATCCCATCTCCTCTCTCCCCTGTCTCTCTGATCCTCTCCTCTCTCCCTCTCTCCCCCTTAGTCAGTGATCCCAGTCAGCCACTCAGTCCCAGTGTCCTCATCCCATCTCCAGTCACCAGCCTCAGTTGCCAGTGATCCAGTCAGCCAGTGATCCAGTTAGCCAGTGATCCAGTCAGCCAGTGATCCAGTCTTTGATCCAGTCAACCAGTGATCCAGCGATCCAGTCAGTCAGTGATCCAGTCATCCAGCGATCCAGTCAGCCAGTGATCCAGTTAGTGATCCAGTCAGCCAGTGATCCAGTCATCCAGTGATCCAGTCAGTGATCCAGTCAACCAGCGATCCAGTCAGTCAGTGATCCAGTCAGCCAGCGATCCAGTCAGCCAGCGATCCAGTCAGCCAGTGATCCAGTTAGTGATCCAGTCAGCCAGTGATCCAGTTAGTGATCCAGTCAGTCAGTGATCCAGTCAACCAGTGATCCAGTCAGTCAGTGATCCAGTCAGCCACCGATCCAGTCAGCCAGCGATCCAGTCAGCCAGTGATCCAGTTAGTGATCCAGTCAGCCAGTGATCCAGTCAGCCAGTGATCCAGTTAGTGATCCAGTCAGTCAGTGATCCAGTCAGTGATCCAGTCAGCCAGTGATCCAGTCAGCCAGTGATCCAGTCAGTCAGTGATCCAGTCATCAGTGATCCAGTCAGCCAGTGATCCAGTCAGTCAGTGATCCAGTCAGCCAGTGATCCAGTCTGTGATCCATCCCAGTGATCCAGTTACCAGTGATCCAGTGCCAGTGATCCATCTTTGATCCTCAACCTCTGATCCTGATCCCAGTCAGTCCAGTCAGCCAGCGATCCAGTCAGCATCTCCACTCACCTGTGTGCCCTGATCCCATCTCCTCAGTGATCCAGTTAGTGATCCAGTCAGCCAGTGATCCAGTCAGCCAGTGATCCAGTCAGTGATCCAGTCAACCAGTGATCCAGCGATCCAGTCAGTCAGTGATCCAGTCAGCCAGCGATCCAGTCAGCCAGCGATCCAGTCAGCCAGTGATCCAGTTAGTGATCCAGTCAGCCAGTGATCCAGTTAGTGATCCAGTCAGTCAGTGATCCAGTCAACCAGTGATGCAGCGATCCAGTCAGTCAGTGATCCAGTCAGCCAGCGATCCAGTCAGCCAGTGATCCAGTCAGCCAGTGATCCAGTCAGCCAGTGATCCAGTTAGTGATCCAGTCAGTCAGTGATCCAGTCAGAGATCCAGTCAGCCAGTGATCCAGTCAGTCAGTGATCCAGTCAGTCAGTGATCCAGTCAGCCAGTGATCCAGTCAGTCAGTGATCCAGTCAGCCAGTGATCCAGTCAGTGATCCAGTCAGCCAGTGATCCAGTCAGTCAGTGATCCAGTCAGCCAGTGATCCAGTTAGTGATCCAGACAGCCAGTGATCCAGTGATCCAGTCAGCCAGTGATCCAGTCAGTGATCCAGTCAGCCAGTGATCCAGTCAGCCAGTGATCCAGTCAGTGATCCAGTCAGCCAGTGATCCAGTTAGTGATCCAGTCAGTCAGTGATCCAGTCAGCCAGTGATCCAGTCAGTCAGTGATCCAGTCAGCCAGTGATCCAGTCAGCCAGTGATCCAGTCAGTGATCCAGTCAGCCAGTGATCCAGTTAGTGATCCAGTCAGTCAGTGATCCAGTCAGTCAGTGATCCAGTCAGCCAGTGATCCAGTCAGTCAGTGATCCAGTCAGCCAGTGATCCAGTCAGTCAGTGATCCAGTCAGCCAGTGATCCAGTTAGTGATCCAGACAGCCAGTGATCCAGTGATCCAGTCAGCCAGTGATCCAGTTAGTGATCCAGTCAGTCAGTGATCCAGTCAGCCAGTGATCCAGTCAGTCAGTGATCCAGTCAGCCAGTGATCCAGTTAGTGATCCAGTCAGCCAGTGATCCAGTCAGTCAGTGATCCAGTCAGCCAGTGATCCAGTTAGTGATCCAGTCAGCCAGTGATCCAGTCAGCCAGTGATCCAGTCAGTCAGTGATCCAGTCAGCCAGTGATCCAGTCAGCCAGTGATCCAGTCAGCCAGTGATCCAGTCAGCCAGTGATCCAGCCAGTGATCCAGTCAGCCAGTGATCCAGTCAGCCAGTGATCCAGTCAGCCAGTGATCCAGTCAGTCTGTATGGCGGTAATATGACAACTGCCTGCTCATTTTTAACTCCTGTTTACCATTGGTTCTTCTATTAGAGTGAGTTCAACCTCCTGTTTCATAAACACTGTACATGATACCATCTCTGTTATACAATACTGAGAACCTGGTTCACCGTATCAGATAAATATGGACACACATTTAGCCTGTGTATAAAACATGCACTGGGACAAAAAAACATTCCATGAATGATAATGACATGAATCTAGGATACTCATTACATACGTGTTACATGAGCAGCAGGTGGGGTAATGTGAGTCATTTGTGACTTGGTTGAGGCGCTGGGATGATCAACGACGTGTACAGCAGACAATCTGAGCCGGTCAGTGGATCTACTGCAGAGGAAGGAGAATTTAAACTCATCATAAATGACTTCTCTTAGCCTCTATTTCACTCTGACACTTTTATGTGATTCTTTTATTTTCTACCTCATTGCAACCGTGAGCCGCCTGCTGATTTCCATTGCTGGCAGTGAGGCGTGGAGGAGGCCTTGAGAGACAGGACCCTCCACCCCTCCATCTATTCCTCCATCTCTCTACCCCCCTTGTTCCTGCTCCCCTGCCAGCTCTGTCTCCATCCATCCCTCCACCCCACTGTCCATCCATCCCACTATACCTCATCCCTCCATCCCTCCACCCCACTGTCCATCCATCCCACTATACCTCATCCCTCCATCCCTCCACCCCACTGTCCATCCATCCCACTATACCTCATCCCTCCATCCCTCCACCCCACTGTCCATCCATCCCACTATACCTCATCCCTCCATCCCTCCACCCCACTGTCCATCCATCCCACTATACCTCATCCATCCATCCCTCCACCCCACTGTCCGTCGATCCCACTATACCTCATCCCTCCATCCCTCCACCCCACTGTCCATCCATCCCACTATACCTCATCCCTCCATCCCTCCACCCCACTGTCCATCCATCCCACTATACCTCATCCCTCCATCCCTCCACCCCACTGTCCGTCCATCCCACTATACCTCATCCCTCCATCCCTCCACCCCACTGTCCGTCCATCCCACTATACCTCATCCCTCCATCCCTCCACCCCACTGTCCGTCCATCCCACTATACCTCATCCCTCCATCCCTCCACCCCACTGTCCATCCATCCCACTATACCTCATCCCTCCATCCCTCCACCCCACTGTCCATCCATCCCACTATACCTCCATCCCTCCATCCCTCCACCCCACTGTCCATCCATCCCACTATACCTCATCCCTCCATCCCTCCACCCCACTGTCCATCCATCCCACTATACCTCATCCCTCCATCCCTCCACCCCACTGTCCATCCATCCCACTATACCTCATCCCTCCATCCCTCCACCCCACTGTCCATCCATCCCACTATACCTCATCCCTCATCCCTCCACCCCACTGTCCATCCATCCCACTATACCTCATCCCTCCATCCCTCCACCCCACTGTCCATCCATCCCACTATACCTCATCCCTCCATCCCTCCACCCCACTGTCCGTCCATCCCACTATACCTCATCCCTCCATCCCTCCACCCCACTGTCCATCCATCCCACTATACCTCATCCATCCATCCCTCCACCCCACTGTCCATCCATCCCACTATACCTCATCCCTCCATCCCTCCACCCCACTGTCCGTCCATCCCACTATACCTCATCCCTCCATCCCTCCACCCCACTGTCCATCCATCCCACTATACCTCATCCCTCCATCCCTCCAACCCACTGTCCATCCATCCCACTATACCTCATCCCTCCATCCCTCCACCCCACTGTCCATCCATCCCACTATACCTCATCCCTCCATCCCTCCACCCCACTGTCCATCCATCCCACTATACCTCATCCCTCCATCCCTCCACCCCACTGTCCATCCATCCCACTATACCTCATCCCTCCATCCCTCCACCCCACTGTCCATCCATCCCACTATACCTCATCCCTCCATCCCTCCACCCCACTGTCCATCCATCCCACTATACCTCATCCCTCCATCCCTCCACCCCACTGTCCATCCATCCCACTATACCTCATCCCTCCATCCCTCCACCCCACTGTCCATCCATCCCACTATACCTCATCCCTCCATCCCTCCACCCCACTGTCCATCCATCCCACTATACCTCATCCCTCCATCCCTCCACCCACTGTCCATCCATCCCACTATACCTCATCCCTCCATCCCTCCATCCCTCCACCCCACTGTCCGTCCATCCCACTATACCTCATCCCTCCATCCCTCCACCCCACTGTCCATCCATCCCACTATACCTCATCCCTCCATCCCTCCACCCCACTGTCCATCCATCCCACTATACCTCATCCATCCATCCCTCCACCCCACTGTCCGTCCATCCCACTATACCTCATCCCTCCACCCCACTGTCCATCCATCCCACTATAACTCATCCCTCCATCCCTCCACCCCACTGTCCATCCATCCCACTATACCTCATCCCTCCATCCCTCCACCCCACTGTCCGTCCATCCCACTATACCTCATCCCTCCATCCCTCCACCCCACTGTCCATCCATCCCACTATACCTCATCCATCCATCCCTCCACCCCACTGTCCATCCATCCCACTATACCTCATCCCTCCATCCCTCCACCCCACTGTCCATCCATCCCACTATACCTCATCCCTCCATCCCTCCACCCCACTGTCCATCCATCCCACTATACCTCATCCATCCATCCCTCCACCCCACTGTCCATCCATCCCACTATACCTCATCCCTCCATCCCTCCACCCCACTGTCCATCCATCCCACTATACCTCATCCCTCCATCCCTCCACCCCACTGTCCATCCATCCCACTATACCTCATCCCTCCATCCTCCACCCCACTGTCCATCCATCCCACTATACCTCATCCCTCCATCCCTCCACCCCACTGTCCATCCATCCCACTATACCTCATCCCTCCATCCCTCCACCCCACTGTCCATCCATCCCACTATACCTCATCCCTCCATCCCTCCACCCCACTGTCCATCCATCCCACTATACCTCATCCATCCATCCCTCCACCCCACTGTCCATCCATCCCACTATACCTCATCCCTCCATCCCTCCACCCCACTGTCCATCCATCCCACTATACCTCATCCCTCCATCCCTCCACCCCACTGTCCATCCATCCCACTATACCTCATCCCTCCATCCCTCCACCCCACTGTCCATCCATCCCACTATACCTCATCCCTCCATCCCTCCACCCCACTGTCCATCCATCCCACTATACCTCATCCCTCCATCCCTCCACCCCACTGTCCATCCATCCCACTATACCTCATCCCTCCATCCCTCCACCCCACTGTCCATCCATCCCACTATACCTCATCCCTCCATCCCTCCACCCCACTGTCCATCCATCCCACTATACCTCATCCCTCCATCCCTCCACCCCACTGTCCGTCCATCCCACTATACCTCATCCCTCCATCCCTCCACCCCACTGTCCATCCATCCCACTATACCTCATCCCTCCATCCCTCCACCCCACTGTCCGTCCATCCCACTATACCTCATCCCTCCATCCCTCCACCCCACTGTCCATCCATCCCACTATACCTCATCCCTCCATCCCTCCACCCCACTGTCCATCCATCCAACTATACCTCATCCCCTCATCCCTCCATCCCTCCACCCCACTGTCCATCCGTCCCACTATACCTCAGCCCCTCATCCCTCCATCCCTCCACCCCACTGTCCATCCATCCCACTATACCTCATCCCTCCATCCCTCCACCCCACTGTCCGTCCATCCCACTATACCTCAGCCCCTCATCCCTCCATCCCTCCACCCCACTGTCCGTCCATCCCACTATACCTCATCCCCTCATCCCTCCATCCCTCCACCCCACTGTCCGTCCATCCCACTATACCTCAGCCCCTCATCCCTCCATCCCTCCACCCCACTGTCCGTCCATCCCACTATACCTCAGCCCCTCATCCCTCCATCCCTCCACCCCACTGTCCGCCCATCCCACTATACCTCAGCCCCTCATCCCTCCATCCCTTACCCCACTGTCCGCCCATCCCACTATACCTCAGCCCCTCATCCCTCCATCCCTCCACCCCACTGTCCGTCCATCCCACTATACCTCAGCCCCTCATCCCTCCATCCCTCCACCCCACTGTCCGTCCATCCCACTATACCCCAGCCCCTCATCCCTCATCCCTCCACCCCACTGTCCGTCCATCCCACTATACCTCAGCCCCTCATCCCTCCATCCCTCCACCCCACTGTCCGCCCATCCCACTATACCTCAGCCCCTCATCCCTCCATCCCTCCACCCCACTGTCCGTCCATCCCACTATACCTCAGCCCCTCATCCCTCATCCCTCCACCCCACTGTCCGTCCATCCCACTATACCCCAGCCCCTCATCCCTCATCCCTCCACCCCACTGTCCGTCCATCCCACTATACCCCAGCCCCTCATCCCTCATCCCTCCATCCCACTATACCTCAGCCCCTCATCCCTCCATCCCTCCACCCCACTGTCCGTCCATCCCACTATACCCCAGCCCCTCATCCCTCATCCCTCCACCCCACTATACCTCAGCCCCTCATCCCTCCATCCCTCCACCCCACTGTCCGTCCATCCCACTATACCTCAGCCCCTCATCCCTCCATCCCTCCACCCCACTGTCCGTCCATCCCACTATACCCCAGCCCCTCATCCCTCAGCCCCTCATCCCTCCATCCCTCCACCCCACTGTCCGTCCATCCCACTATACCCCAGCCCCTCATCCCTCATCCCTCCACCCCACTATACCTCAGCCCCTCATCCCTCCATCCCTCCACCCCACTGTCCGTCCATCCCACTATACCTCAGCCCCTCATCCCTCATCCCTCCACCCCACTGTCCGTCCATCCCACTATACCCCAGCCCCTCATCCCTCATCCCTCCACCCCACTGTCCGTCCATCCCACTATACCCCAGCCCCTCATCCCTCATCCCTCCACCCCACTATACCTCAGCCCCTCATCCCTCCATCCCTCCACCCCACTGTCCGTCCATCCCACTATACCCCAGCCCCTCATCCCTCATCCCTCCACCCCACTATACCTCAGCCCTCATCCCTCCATCCCTCCACCCCACTGTCCGTCCATCCCACTATACCTCAGCCCCTCATCCCTCCATCCCTCCACCCCACTGTCCGTCCATCCCACTATACCCCAGCCCCTCATCCCTCATCCCTCCACCCCACTATACCTCAGCCCCTCATCCCTCCATCCCTCCACCCCACTGTCCGTCCATCCCACTATACCCCAGCCCTCATCCCTCATCCCTCCACCCCACTATACCTCAGCCCCTCATCCCTCCATCCCTCCACCCCACTGTCCGTCCATCCCACTATACCTCAGCCCCTCATCCCTCCATCCCTCCACCCCACTGTCCGTCCATCCCACTATACCCCAGCCCCTCATCCCTCATCCCTCCACCCCACTATACCTCAGCCCCTCATCCCTCCATCCCTCCACCCCACTGTCCGTCCATCCCACTATACCCCAGCCCCTCATCCCTCATCCCTCCACCCCACTGTCCGTCCATCCCACTATACCCCAGCCCCCTCATCCCTCATCCCTCCACCCCACTATACCTCAGCCCTCATCCCTCCATCCCTCCACCCCACTGTCCGTCCATCCCACTATACCCCAGCCCCTCATCCCTCATCCCTCCACCCCACTGTCCGTCCATCCCACTATACCCCAGCCCCTCATCCCTCATCCCTCCACCCCACTATACCCCAGCCCCTCATCCCTCCATCCCTCCCCCCACTGTCCGTCCATCCCACTATACCCCAGCCCCTCATCCCTCATCCCTCCACCCCACTATACCTCAGCCCCTCATCCCTCCATCCCTCCACCCCACTGTCCGTCCATCCCACTATACCTCAGCCCCTCATCCCTCCATCCCTCCACCCCACTGTCCGTCCATCCCACTATACCCCAGCCCCTCATCCCTCCACCCCACTATACCTCAGCCCCTCATCCCTCCATCCCTCCACCCCACTGTCCGTCCATCCCACTATACCTCAGCCCTCATCCCTCCATCCCTCCACCCCACTGTCCGTCCATCCCACTATACCCCAGCCCCTCATCCCTCATCCCTCCACCCCACTATACCTCAGCCCCTCATCCCTCCATCCCTCCACCCCACTGTCCGTCCATCCCACTATACCTCAGCCCCTCATCCCTCATCCCTCCACCCCACTGTCCGTCCATCCCACTATACCCCAGCCCCTCATCCCTCATCCCTCCACCCCACTGTCCGTCCATCCCACTATACCCCAGCCCCTCATCCCTCATCCCTCCACCCCACTATACCCCAGCCCCTCATCCCTCCATCCCTCCACCCCACTGTCCGTCCATCCCACTATACCCCAGCCCCTCATCCCTCATCCCTCCACCCCACTATACCTCAGCCCCTCATCCCTCCATCCCTCCACCCCACTGTCCGTCCATCCCACTATACCTCAGCCCCTCATCCCTCCATCCCTCCACCCCACTGTCCGTCCATCCCACTATACCCCAGCCCCTCATCCCTCATCCCTCCACCCCACTATACCTCAGCCCCTCATCCCTCCATCCCTCCACCCCACTGTCCGTCCATCCCACTATACCCCAGCCCCTCATCCCTCATCCCTCCACCCCACTATACCTCAGCCCTCATCCCTCCATCCCTCCACCCCACTGTCCGTCCATCCCACTATACCTCAGCCCCTCATCCCTCCATCCCTCCACCCCACTGTCCGTCCATCCCACTATACCCCAGCCCCTCATCCCTCATCCCTCCACCCCACTATACCTCAGCCCCTCATCCCTCCATCCCTCCACCCCACTGTCCGTCCATCCCACTATACCCCAGCCCCTCATCCCTCATCCCTCCACCCCACTGTCCGTCCATCCCACTATACCCCAGCCCCTCATCCCTCATCCCTCCACCCCACTATACCTCAGCCCCTCATCCCTCCATCCCTCCACCCCACTGTCCGTCCATCCCACTATACCCCAGCCCTCATCCCTCATCCCTCCACCCCACTGTCCGTCCATCCCACTATACCCCAGCCCCTCATCCCTCATCCCTCCACCCCACTATACCCCAGCCCCTCATTACTCCTTTCCTTCCTTCCTCTCTCTTCTCTTAACTGTGTCCACCCAGAGAAGTCCCACTCTCTTCATTCCTAACCTCTAAGAAGATATTAGACCAGACATGGGCAAACTACGGCCCGTTAGGCTTTTTAATCCGGCCCGCCGAACTTGTCCAAATTATAGTAAAAACCTCATTTTTTCCCCTTTCCCTGCAATGCCCACGTTTCCCCAATAGATGGCACACTCAAAACACATTGACCGTTGTTGGAGTGGCGCGTATTTCTCTTTATTTCACTTTAATTTTCACTTCGTTTCACGTCACCATTAAGCCCTTCTGTGAAAATGAGCGGACCAAAGAGAAGGAAAGTGGACAGCGAATGCCGAGTGTTTAATAAGGAGTGGACAACAAAATACTTCTTCACTGAAGTCCGATCAACGGCTGTATGTCTGATATGCCAAGAAGCTGTTGCGGTTTTCAAAGAGTACAATATCAGCCGTCACTTTGCCACGAAGCATGCAAACTATGCTAGCAAGCAGTCAACACAAGAACGGGCAGCTACTGCTCAGAGGTTGGCAGCTAATTTACAGAGTCAACAGAACTTTTTTCACCGACAAACTGCAATTCAAGAGTCAAGTACCAAGGCAAGTTATTTGCTGGCATTCAAATTAGCAAAGGCTAGCAAGCCTTTCTCCGAAGGCGAGTTTTTGAAAGATTTCTTTAACTTTGCACCTTCGATTGAAACTTATTAAAAACAGACGCAATCTTGATAAATCACAGTGCGTATGTTATTTTAATCTATTTACATTTCCTCCTCCCAGTATCTGCGAAATAGTATGTAAATGCCATATCTTGCATATTCCTTGAGACAAATTTATTAACTGATAAGTGCTATTTTTCACATTTGAAAGACAGTTAAAAAATTGGGTTGTAGTGTTCTTACTGTGCTATGAGGTTTGCACGCACTACATTTAATGCTTTAGTATATCCGGCCCAAACACTCCCTCCAAATGCTCCTGGCCCGGCCCCTCTGTCAAATTTTAGAACCCATTGTGGCCCGCGAGTCAAAAAGTTTGCCCACCTCTGCATTAGACTGTCATGATTCACACACAGATGCTGTGACTGACAGGCTGAATGACCCTCTAAGAAAAATGTCTTATTTTCAATGAGATCCTAGGAACCGTGGGTTAACTGCCTTGTTCAGGAGCAGAACGACAGACGTTTTACCTTGTCAGCTCAGGGATTCGATCTTGCAACCTTTCGGTTACTAGTCCAACGCTCTAACCACTAGGCTGCCTGCCACCCCATGTGCATGTAAACACAGAAAAAGAAATCTGCATACCACTGCTGGCTTGCTTCTGAAGCTAAGCAGGGTTGGTCCTGGTCAGTTCCTGGATGGGAGACCAGATGCTGCTGGAAGTGGTGTTGGAGGGCCAGTAGGAGGCACTCTTTCCTCTGGTCTAAAAAAATATCCCAATGCCCCAGGGCAGTGATTGGGGACATTGTCCTGACTCTTTGAGGTCGTTAAAGATCGCATGGCACTTATCGTAAGAGTAGGGGTGTTAACCCCAGTGTCCAGGCTAAATTCCCAATCTGGCTGTTGAAACCATCACGGTCACCTAATAATTCCCAGTTTACAATTGGCTCATTCATCCCCCTCCTCTCCCCTGTAACTATTCCCCAGGTGGTTGCTGCAAATGAGAACATGTTCTCAGTCAGCTTCTGGGCGGTAGGGTAGCCTAGTGGTTAGAGCGTTGGACTAGTAATCGAAAGGTTGCAAGTTTGAATCCCCGAGCTGACAAGGTACAAATCTGTTGTTCTGCCCCTGAACAGCCAGTCACCCACTGTGAGCCCACTGTTCACAGGGCGTCATTGAAAATAAGAATTTGTTCTTAACTGACTTGCCAAGTAAAATTTAAAATTAAAACTTACCTTAACTGATCATAAAATATATATTTTTAACTAAAAGTCCCATGATGGTAGTGACTGACCATTACTGCTGATCCCTTATTAACCATCATGGTTTCACAGTACTTTACTTTAATAAAATATTTCAGTTTTTGTGTATATTACATTTGTTTTATTTGATGACTTTATTATTTCATTCCAAGTCATCTCATCTCTATAGAGCTCCTCCCTATGCTGTCGGACAAAATCACTATTTTAGTAGTTCTTCAAAGTATGTAAGGCATACCTGATGACTGCTGAATACCTGTATGACTGCTGAATACCTAAATACCTGCTGAATACCTGTATGACTGCTGAATACCTGAATACCTGCTGAATACCTGCTGACTACCTGTATGACTGCTGAATACCTAAATACCTGCTGAATACCTGCTGACTACCTGTATGACTGCTGAATACCTAAATACCTGCTGAATACCTGCTGACTACCTGTATGACTGCTGAATACCTAAATACCTGCTGAATACCTGCTGACTACCTGTATGACTGCTGAATACCTAAATACCTGCTGAATACCTGTATGACTGCTGAATACCTAAATACCTGCTGAATACCTGTATGACTGCTGAATACCTAAATACCTGCTGAATACCTGTATGACTGCTGAATACCTAAATACCTGCTGAATACCTGTATGACTGCTGAATACCTAAATACCTGCTGAATACCTGTATGACTGCTGAATACCTAAATACCTGCTGAATACCTGCTGACTACCTGTATGACTGCTGAATACCTAAATACCTGCTGAATACCTGCTGACTACCTGTATGACTGCTGAATACCTAAATACCTGCTGAATACCTGCTGACTACCTGTATGACTGCTGAATACCTGAATACCTGCTGACTACCTGTATGACTGCTGAATACCTAAATACCTGCTGAATACCTGTATGACTGCTGAATACCTAAATACCTGCTGAATACCTGTATGACTGCTGAATACCTAAATACCTGCTGAATACCTGCTGACTACTTGTATGACTGCTGACTACTGTCAGCTCCTACTGTCAGCTCCTACTGTCAGCTCCTACTGTCAGCTCCTACTGTCAGATCCTACTGTCAGATCCTACTGTCAGATCCTACTGTCAGCTCCCACTGTGTCAGCTCCTACTGTCAGCTCCTACTGTCAGCTCCTACTGTCAGATCCTACCGTCAGCTCCTACTGTCAGATCCTACTGTCAGCTCCTACTGTCAGATCCTACTGTCAGCTCCTACTGTCAGCTCCTACTGTCAGATCCTACTGTCAGCTCCTACTGTCAGATCCTACTGTCAGATCCTACTGTCAGCTCCTACTGTCAGCTCCTACTGTCAGATCCTACCGTCAGCTCCTACTGTCAGATCCTACTGTCAGATCCTACTGTCAGCTCCTACTGTCAGCTCCTACTGTCAGATCCTACTGTCAGCTCCTACTGTCAGATCCTACTGTCAGATCCTACTGTCAGATCCTACTGTCAGCTCCTACTGTCAGCTCCTACTGTCAGATCCTACTGTCAGCTCCTACTGTCAGATCCTACTGTCAGCTCCTACTGTCAGATCCTACTGTCAGATCCTACTGTCAGCTCCTACTGTCAGCTCCTACTGTCAGCTCCTACTGTCAGATCCTACTATCAGATCCTACTGTCAGCTCCCACTGTGTCAGCTCCTACTGTCAGATCCTACTGTCAGCTCCTACTGTCAGATCCTACTGTCAGCTCCTACTGTCAGCTCCTACTGTCAG
>NW_025747898.1:0-5000 GCF_021184085.1 Oncorhynchus gorbuscha | reverse complement strand
ATCACAACTAGCTAGCCATTTCACAACCAGGGACCCTCGATCACAACTAGCTAGCCATTTCACAACCAGGGACCCTCGATCACAACTAGCTAGCCATTTCACAACCAGGGACCCTCGATCACAACTAGCTAGCCATTTCACAACGACTACACTATAACTGTCTCCATTGCAGGTTCCTCCTCACACAGCGGGTCTCGTTGCCCCGTCAGTGCTGGAGTTGAGCCACAGTTCCTGGGGCTGTAAAACCCATTGATCTGTAGAGGACTGATAGGTTTAACAGTGTCAGCAGGGTACATTGATCTGTAGAGGACTGATAGGTTTAACAGTGTCAGCAGGGTAGAGGGTGACTGAGCAGGGTAGAACTGACAGCCAGGCATGAATGTGGACTGGTCTCTTCCTCAGCTCAGTCAGCTGAAGGTTAAGTTACCAACAGAAACAGCCTATTAGAGTGGAGCCAATACCACTGGACAACCCAGAGGAGTCTAAATGTGCGTCCCAATTTGCACCCTTTGCCCTATGTAGTGTACTACGTTTGACCAGGGCCCGTAGGGACATTAATGTGGATTAAAGGAGTCCCTTAGGAAGACAGGAGCACTTGCGTGTCTATAAGAATGTATTTCAAGATTACAGATCAGACATTTCAACTGGCTCTAGGGGGTTGGAAGCATGGCAAGACATAATATTATCTTCCAGTAAATCCACACTGGACTGACGACCTGTTTATTCTCTCTACTTCCTGACAAGCCATTTCTTCTTCCAGTTTGTTGTGGAGAGCTGGGTAAAGGCCCAGGTCTGAGACAGAACCACACAAGCACAGCAGGAACAGTATTCATGGAACGAGACAACCTACTGTTTTAGTACATAGAAACAGTGTTCCGCCAACCCCTCTCTGTTCTCTCTTTCTCTGTCCACCCCCTCTCTGTCCACCCCTCTCTGTCCACCCCTCCCTGTTCTCTCTTTCTCTGTCAACCCCTTCTCTGTCCACCCCTCTCTGTCCACCCCTCCCTGTTCTCTGTTTCTCTGTCAATCCCCTCTCTGTCCACCCCTCTCTGTCCACCCCTCCCTGTTCTCTCTTTCTCTGTCAACCCCCTCTCTGTCCACCCCTCCCTGTTCTCTCTTTCTCTGTCCACCCACTCTCTGTCCACCCCCTCTCTGTCCACCCTCTCTGTCCACCCCTCCCTGTTCTCTCTTTCTCTGTCCACCCCTCTCTGTCCACCCCTCTCTGTCCACCCCTCTCTGTCCACCCCTCCCTGTTCTCTCTTTCTCTGTCCACCCCTCTCTGTTCTCTCTTTCTCTGTCAACCCCCTCTCTGTCCACCCCTCTCTGTCCACCCCCTCTCTCCACCCCTCCCTGTTCTCTCTTTCTCTGTCAACCCCCTCTCTGTCCACCCCCTCTCTGTTCTCTCTTTCTCTGTCCACCCCTCTCTGTCCACCCCCTCTCTGTCCACCCCCTCCCTGTTCTCTCTTTCTCTGTCCACCCTCTCTCTGTTCTCTCTTTCTCTGTCCACCCCTCTCTGTCCACCCCTCCCTGTTCTCTTTCTCTGTCCACCCCTCTCTGTTCTCTCTTTCTCTGTCCACCCCCTCTCTGTCCACTCCCTCTCTGTTCTCTCTTTCTCTGTCAACCCCCTCTCTGTCCACCCCCTCTCTGTCCACCCCTCCCTGTTCTCTCTTTCTCTGTCCACCCCTCTCTGTTCTCTCTTTCTCTGTCCACCCCCTCTCTGTCCACTCCCTCTCTGTTCTCTCTTTCTCTGTCCACCCCTCTCTGTTCTCTCTTTCTCTGTCCCACCCCTCTCTGTCCTCCCTCTCTGTTCTCTCTTTCTCTGTCCACCCCTCTCTGTTTCTCTTTCTCTGTCCACCCCCTCTCTGTCCACCCCCTCCCTGTTCTCTCTTTCTCTGTCCACCCCTCTCTGTTCTCTCTTTCTCTGTCCACCCCCTCTGTCCACTCCTCTCTGTTCTCTCTTTCTCTGTCCACCCCCTCTCTGTCCACCCCTCCCTGTTCTCTCTTTCTCTGTCCACCCTCTCTCTGTTCTCTCTTTCTCTGTCCAACCCTCTCTGTCCACCCTCTCTGTCCACCCCTCCCTGTTCTCTCTGTCTCTGTCCACCCCCTCTCTGTCCACCCCTCCCTGTTCTCTCTTTCTCTGTCAACCCCCTCTCTGTCCACCCCCTCTCTGTTCTCTCTTTCTCTGTCCACCCCTCCCTGTTCTCTCTTTCTCTGTCCACCCCCTCTCTGTTCTCTCTTTCTCTGTCCACCCCTCTCTGTTCTCTCTTTCTCTGTCCACCCCCCTCTCTGTTCTCTCTTTCTCTGTCCACCCCTCCCTGTTCTCTTTCTCTGTCCACCCCCTCTCTGTCCACCCCTCCCTGTTCTCTCTTTCTCTGTCAACCCCTCTCTGTCCACCCCTCTCTGTTCTCTCTTTCTCTGTCCACCCCTCTCTGTCCACCCCCTCCCTGTTCTCTCTTTCTCTGTCAACCCCCTCTCTGTCCACCCCTCTCTGTTCTCTCTTTCTCTGTCCACCTCCTCTCTGTCCACCCCCTCCCTGTTCTCTCTTTCTCTGTCCACCCCCTCTCTGTTCTCTCTTTCTCTGTCCACCCCTCTCTGTTTCTCTTTCTCTGTCCACCCCCTCTCTGTCCACCCCTCCCTGTTCTCTCTTTCTCTGTCAACCCCTCTCTGTCCACCCCCTCTCTGTCCACCCCTCCCTGTTCTCTCTTTCTCTGTCAACCCCTCTCTGTCCACCCCCTCTCTGTTCTCTCTTTCTCTGTCCACCCCTCTCTGTCCACCCCCTCCCTGTTCTCTCTTTCTCTGTCCACCCCTCTCTGTTCTCTCTTTCTCTGTCCACCCCTCTCTGTCCACCCCTCCCTGTTCTCTCTTTCTGTCCACCCCCTCTCTGTTCTCTCTTTCTCTGTCCACCCCTCTCTGTCCACCCCCTCCCTGTTCTCTCTTTCTCTGTCCACCCCCTCTCTGTTCTCTCTTTCTCTGTCCACCCTCTCTGTCCACCCCTCCCTGTTCTCTCTTTCTCTGTCAACCTCTCTGTCCACCCCCTCTCTGTTCTCTCTTTCTCTGTCCACCCCTCTCTGTCCACCCTCCCTGTTCTCTCTTTCTCTGTCAACCCCCTCTCTGTCCACCCCCTCCCTGTTCTCTCTTTCTCTGTCCACCCCCTCTCTGTTCTCTCTTTCTCTGTCCACCCCTCTCTGTTCTCTCTTTCTCTGTCCACCCTCTCTGTCCACCCCCTCCCTGTTCTCTCTTCCTCTGTCAACCCCCTCTCTGTCCACCCCCTCTCTGTCTCTCTTTTTCTGTTCACCTCTCTCTGTTCTCTCTGTCTCTCTGTTTTCTCTCACTCTCTGTTCTCTCTCTGTTCTTTCTCTCTCTTTTTTTCTCTCTCTCTGTTTTCTCTCTCTGTTCTCTCTCTGTTTTCTCTCTGTTTTCTCTCTCTGTTCTCTCTCTGTTTTCTCTGCTTCTCTCTCTGTTCTTTCTCTCTCTGTTCTCTCTCTCTCTGTTTTCTCTCTCTGTTCTCTCTCTGTTCTTTCTCTGTTTTCTCTCTCTGTTCTTTCTCTCTCTGTTTTCTCTCTCTCTGTTTTCTCTCTCTGTTCTCTCTCTGTTTTCTCTCTCTGTTCTCTTTCTCTCTCTGTTCTTTCTCTCTCTGTTCTCTCTCTCTCTCTGTTTTCTCTCTCTGTTCTCTCTCTGTTCTTTCTCTGTTTTCTCTCTCTGTTCTTTCTCTCTCTGTTTTTCTCTCTCTGTTTTCTCTCTCTGTTTTCTTCTCTGTTCTTTCTCTGTTTTTTTCTCTTTTCTCTCTGTTTTTCTCTCTCTGTTTTCTCTTCTCTGTTTTTCTCTCTGTTCTGTTCTTTTCTCTCTGTTTTTCTCTCTCTGTTTTTCTTTCTCTCTGTTTTTTCTCTGTTTCTTTCTCTCTCTGTTTTCTTTCTCTCTGTTTTTCTCTCTCTGTTCTTTCTCTGTTTCTCTCTCTGTTCTTTCTCTCTCTGTTTTCTCTCTCTGTTCTTTTCTCTCTCTTTTCTCTCTCTCTGTTTTCTCTCTCTGTTTTTCTCTCTCTGTTTTCTCTCTCTGTTCTTTCTCTGTTTCTTCTCTGTCTTCTCTCTCTGTTCTCTCTCTGTTCTTTCTCTGTTTTTCTCTCTGTTCTCTCTCTCTCTCTGTTTTCTCTCTCTGTTCTCTCTCTGTTTTTTCTCTGTTCTCTCTCTGTTTTCTCTCTCTGTTCTCTCTTTCTCTCTCTGTTTTTCTCTCTCTGTTCTCTCTCTCTCTCTGTTTTTCTCTCTCTGTTTCTCTCTCTGTTTTCTCTCTCTTTTCTTTCTGTTTCTCTCTCTCTGTTTTCTCTCTCTGTTCTTCTCTGTTCTTTCTCTGTTTTTCTCTCTCTGTTTCTCTCTCTCTGTTTCTCTCTCTGTTTTTCTCTCTCTCTGTTTTTCTCTCTGTTTTCTCTCTCTGTTCTTTCTCGCTCTCTCTGTTCTTTTTCTCTCTCTGTTCTTTCTCTCTCTGTTCTTCTCTCTCTCTGTTTTTCTCTCTCTGTTTTTCTCTCTCTGTTCTTTTCTCTGTTCTCTCTCTGTTTTTCTCTCTGTTTTCTCTCTCTGTTTTCTCTCTCTGTTTTCTCTCTCTGTTTTCTCTCTGTTCTTCTCTCTGTTTTCTCTCTCTCTGTTTTTCTCTCTCTGTTCTTTCTCTCTCTGTTCTTTCTCTCTCTGTTTTCTCTCTCTCTGTTTTCTCTCTGTTCTTTCTCTCTGTTCTTCTCTCTCTGTTCTTTCTCTCTCTGTTCTTTCTCTCTCTGTTCTTTCTCTCTCTGTTCTTTCTCTCTCTGTTCTTTCTCTCTGTTTTCTCTCTCTCTGTTTTCTCTCTCTGTTCTTTCTCTCTCTGTTCTTTCTCTCTGTTTTCTCTCTCTGTTTTCTCTCTCTGTTCTTTCTCTCTCTGTTCTTTCTCTCTCTGTTCTTTCTCTCTGTTCTTTCTCTCTGTTCTTTTTCTGTTTTCTCTCTCTGTTCTTTTTCTCTCTGTTTTTCTCTCTGTTCTTTCTC
>NW_025747897.1:42500-44056 GCF_021184085.1 Oncorhynchus gorbuscha | reverse complement strand
GGGCTATAACATAGCAGTACAGTCAGTGGACTATAACATAGCACTACAGTCTGTGGGCTATAACATAGCACTACAGTCAGTGGGCTATAACATAGCACTACAGTCAGTGGACTATAACATAGCACTACAGTCTGTGGGCTATAACATAGCACTACAGTCTGTGGGCTATAACATAGCACTACAGTCTGTGGGCTATAACGTAGCACTACAGTCTGTGGGCTATAACATAGCACTACAGTCTGTGGGCTATAACGTAGCACTACAGTCTGTGGGCTATAACATAGCACTACAGTCTGTGGGCTATAACATAGCACTACAGTCTGTGGGCTATAACATAGCACTACAGTCTGTGGGCTATAACATAGCACTACAGTCTGTGGGCTATAACATAGCACTACAGTCTGTGGGCACTACAGTCAGTGGGCTATAACATAGCACTACAGTCTGTGGGCTATAACAGCACTACAGTCTGTGGGCTATAACATAGCACTACAGTCTGTGGGCTATAACATAGCACTACAGTCAGTGGGCTATAACATAGCACTACAGTCTGTGGGCTATAACATAGCACTACAGTCTGTGGGCTATAACATAGCACTACAGTCTGTGGGCTATAACATAGCACTACAGTCTGTGGGCTATAACATAGCACTACAGTCTGTGGGCTATAACATAGCACTACAGTCTGTGGGCTATAACATAGCACTACAGTCTGTGGGCACTACAGTCAGTGGGCTATAACATAGCACTACAGTCTGTGGGCTATAACATAGCACTACAGTCTGTGGGCTATAACATAGCACTACAGTCTGTGGGCTATAACATAGCACTACAGTCAGTGGGCTATAACATAGCACTACAGTCAGTGGACTATAACATAGCACTACAGTCTGTGGGCACTACAGTCAGTGGACTATAACATAGCACTACAGTCTGTGGGCACTACAGTCAGTGGACTATAACATAGCACTACAGTCTGTGGGCTATAACAGCACTACAGTCTGTGGGCTATAAAATAGCACTACAGTCTGTGGGCTATAACATAGCACTACAGTCTGTGGGCTATAACAGCACTACAGTCTGTGGGCACTACAGTCAGTGGACTATAACAGCACTACAGTCAGTGGACTATAACAGCACTACAGTCTGTGGGCTATAACATAGCACTACAGTCTGTGGGCTATAACATAGCACTACAGTCTGTGGGCACTACAGTCAGTGGGCTATAACATAGCACTACAGTCTGTGGGCTATAACAGCACTACAGTCTGTGGGCTATAACATAGCACTACAGTCAGTGGACTATAACATAGCACTACAGTCAGTGGACTATAACATAGCACTACAGTCAGTGGACTATAACAGCACTACAGTCTGTGGGCACTACAGTCAGTGGACTATAACATAGCACTACAGTCAGTGGACTAACATAGCACTACAGTCTGTGGGCACTACAGTCAGTGGACTATAACATAGCACTACAGTCTGTGGGCACTACAGTCAGTGGACTATAACATAGCACTACAGTCTGTGGGCTATAACAGCACTACAGTCAG
>NW_025747897.1:0-37500 GCF_021184085.1 Oncorhynchus gorbuscha | reverse complement strand
GAGGGACTCGTTGGGGGACTTTCAAACCCAGAGGCTGATCTGTTGTCCCATGCTGGAGTGAAGAGTTATTATTATTATTATATTATATTATAAGAGTGATGGGACAGGTTGATACAATAATAGTTGTAGTAGTAGTCACTCTGCTCAGAGAAGAGACTATCTGTGTATCAGATAGCATCCTTCAGTATTCCCTACATAGTTTTTCAAGATCAGGACGGTCAAACAAGGTTACTACTTTTCACCAGAGACCTATGGGGTCTGGTCTAAAAGTAGTGCACTATATAGGGAATAGGGCTCTGGTCTAAAGTAGTGCACTATATAGGGAATAGGGCTCTGGTCTAAAGTAGTGCACTATATAGGGAATAGGGCTCTGGTCTAAAGTAGTGCACTATATAGGGAATAGGGCTCTGGTCTAAAGTAGTGCACTAAATAAGGCCCTGGTCTAAAGTAGTGCACTATATAGGGAATAGGGCTCTGGTCTAAAGTAGTGCACTATATAGGGAATAGGGCTCTGGTCTAAAGTAGTGCACTATATAGGGAATAGGGCTCTGGTCTAAAGTAGTGCACTAAATAGGGCCCTGGTCTAAAGTAGTGCACTATATAGGGAATAGGGCTCTGATCTAAAAGTAGTGCACTATATAGGGAATAGGACTCTGGTCTATAGTAGTGCACTATATAGGGAATAGACAGCTTGCAGGCAGGGAAGACAGCTAGCAGGCAGAGAAGACAGCCAGCAGGAAGAGAAGACAGCCAGCAGGCAGAGAAGACAGCTAGCCGGCAGAGACGACAGCTAGCAGGCAGGGAAGACAGCTAGCAGGCAGAGAAGACAGCTAGCAGGAAGAGAAGACAGCCAGCAGGCAGGGAAGACAGCTAGCAGGCAGGGAAGACAGCTAGCAGGCAGAGACGACAGCTAGCAGGAAGAGAAGACAGCTAGCAGGCAGGGAAGACAGCTAGCAGGAAGAGAAGACAGCTATCAGGCAGGGAAGACAGCTAGCAGGCAGGGAAGACAGCTAGCCGGCAGAGAAGACAGCTAGCAGGCAGAGAAGACAGCCAGCAGGCAGAGACGACAGCTAGCAGGCAGAGAAGACAGCTAGCAGGAAGAGAAGACAGCTAGCAGGCAGGGAAGACAGCGAGCAGGCAGAGAAGACAGCGAGCAGGCAGAGAAGACAGCTAGCAGGCAGAGACGACAGCTAGCCGGCATAGAAGACAGCTAGCAGGCAGAGAAGACAGCTAGCAGGCAGAGAAGACAGCTAGCCGGCAGAGAAGACAGCGAGCAGGAAGAGAACACAGCTAGCAGGCAGGGAAGACAGCTAGCCGGCAGAGAAGACAGCTAGCAGGAAGAGAAGACAGCCAGCAGGCAGAGACGACAGCTAGCAGGCAGAGACGACAGCTAGCAGGAAGAGAAGACAGCTAGCAGGCAGAGAAGAGAAGAGAGCTAGCAGGCAGAGAAGAGAAGAGAGCTAGCAGGCAGAGAAGAGAGCTAGCAGGCAGAGACGACAGCTAGCCGGCAGAGAAGACAGCTAGCAGGAAGAGAAGACAGCCAGCAGGCAGAGACGACAGCTAGCAGGCAGAGATGACAGCCAGCAGGAAGAGAAGACAGCTAGCAGGCAGAGAAGAGAAGAGAGCTAGCAGGCAGAGAAGACAGCCAGCAGGAAGAGAAGACAGCTAGCAGGCAGAGAAGAGAAGAGAGCTAGCAGGCAGAGAAGAGAAGAGAGCTAGCGGGAGGAGAAGAGAGCTAGCAGGAAGAGAAGACAGCTAGCAGGCAGAGAAGAGAAGAGAGCTAGCAGGCAGAGAAGACAGCCAGCAGGAAGAGAAGACAGCTAGCAGGCAGAGAAGAGAAGAGAGCTAGCAGGCAGAGAAGACAGCCAGCAGGAAGAGAAGACAGCTAGCAGGCAGAGAAGAGAAGAGAGCTAGCAGGCAGAGAAGAGAAGAGAGCTAGCGGGAGGAGAAGAGAGCTAGCAGGCAGAGAAGACAGCCAGCAGGCAGAGACGACAGCTAGCAGGAGGAGAAGACAGCTTGCAGGCAGGGAAGACAGCTAGCAGGCAGAGAAGACAGCTAGCAGGAAGAGAAGACAGCTAGCAGGCAGGGAAGACAGCTAGCAGGCAGAGAAGACAACTAGCCGGCAGAGAAGACAGCTAGCCGGCAGAGAAGACAGCTAGCAGGAAGACAGCTTGCAGGCAGGGAAGACAGCTAGCAGGCAGAGAAGACAGCTAGCAGGAAGAGAAGACAGCTTGCAGGCAGGGAAGACAGCTAGCAGGAAGAGAAGACAGCTAGCCGGCAGAGAAGACAGCTAGCAGGCAGAGAAGACAGCTAGCAGGCAGGGAAGACAGCTAGCAGGCAGAGAAGACAGCTAGCAGGAAGAGAAGACAGCTAGCAGGCAGGGAAGACAGCTAGCAGGAAGTGAAGACAGCTAGCAGGCAGGGAAGACAGCTAGCAGGCAGGGAAGACAGCTAGCTGGCAGAGAAGACAGCTAGCAGGCAGAGAAGACAGCTAGCAGGCAGAGAAGACAGCTAGCCGGCAGAGAAGACAGCGAGCAGGAAGAGAACACAGCTAGCAGGCAGGGAAGACAGCTAGCAGGCAGAGAAGACAGCTAGCAGGCAGGGAAGACAGCTAGCAGGAAGAGAAGACAGCCAGCAGGCAGAGACGACAGCTAGCAGGCAGAGACGACAGCTAGCAGGAAGAGAAGACAGCTAGCAGGCAGAGAAGAGAAGAGAGCTAGCAGGCAGAGAAGAGAAGAGAGCTAGCAGGCAGAGAAGAGAGCTAGCAGGCAGAGACGACAGCTAGCCGGCAGAGAAGACAGCTAGCAGGAAGAGAAGACAGCCATCAGGCAGAGACGACAGCTAGCAGGCAGAGACGACAGCCAGCAGGAAGAGAAGACAGCTAGCAGGCAGAGAAGAGAAGAGAGCTAGCAGGAAGAGAAGACAGCCAACAGGAAGAGAAGACAGCTAGCAGGCAGAGAAGAGAAGAGAGCTAGCAGGCAGAGAAGAGAAGAGAGCTAGCAGGCAGAGAAGACAGCCAGCAGGAAGAGAAGACAGCTAGCAGGCAGAGAAGAGAAGAGAGCTAGCAGGCAGAGAAGAGAGCTAGCAGGCAGAGAAGAGAGCTAGCAGGAAGAGAAGAGAGCTAGCAGGCAGAGACAACAGCTAGCAGGCAGAGACGACAGCTAGTAGGAAGAGAAGAGAGCTAGCGGGCAGAGAAGACAGATAGCAGGCAGAGAAGAGAAGAGAGCTAGCAGGCAGAGAAGACAGATAGCAGGCAGAGAAGAGAAGAGAGCTAGCAGGCAGAGAAGAGAAGAGAGCTAGCAGGCAGAGAAGACAGCCAGCAGGAAGAGAAGACAGCTAGCAGGCAGAGAAGAGAAGAGAGCTAGCAGGCAGAGAAGAGAGCTAGCAGGCAGAGAAGAGAGCTAGCAGGCAGAGAAGACAGCCAGCAGGAAGAGAAGACAGCTAGCAGGCAGAGAAGAGAAGAGAGCTAGCAGGCAGAGAAGAGAGCTAGCAGGCAGAGAAGACAGCCAGCAGGAAGAGAAGACAGCTAGCAGGCAGAGAAGAGAAGAGAGCTAGCAGGCAGAGAAGAGAGCTAGCAGGCAGAGAAGAGAGCTAGCAGGCAGAGAAGACAGCTAGCAGGCAGAGAAGAGAGCTAGCAGGCAGAGAAGACAGCTAGCAGGCAGAGAAGAGAAGAGAGCTAGCAGGCAGAGAAGAGAGCTAGCAGGCAGAGAAGAGAGCTAGCAGGCAGAGAAGACAGCCAGCAGGAAGAGAAGAGAGCTAGCAGGCAGAGAAGACAGCCAGCAGGAAGAGAAGAGAGCTAGCAGGCAGAGACGACAGCTAGCAGGCAGCACGTCTCTTGGTAAAACACATTAATCTCTCCACCATTAGTTTAGGATCAGTTGCTTTCTTTTTCCTGCAACAGCATCTTTCCTGTCTAATTTCTGTCATTCTTCCCTGCTCCCGTACCTGGTGCGTGTCTCAAATGACCCTCTATTCCATACATTATTTATTATTATTATTATTATTATTATAATGCATTACTTTTACCCAGTCATCCCCCCCCTCCTCCTCCCGTAACTATTCCCCAGGTTATTGCTGTAAATGAGAATATTTTCTCAGTCAACTTATCTGGTAAAATAGGGGTAAATAAATACAAATTGACCACGGCCCTATGGGACAGCTGTAGAGCAGTAGCCCATAGCACGGCGATGGTCCCTGCTCAAAAATAGGGCACTATGTAGGGAATAGGTGGTCATTTAGGATGCCTCTCTGGTAATGACACTAGGAAGGGCAGTGAGCCTGTCACTCTGATACACAGGAAGTTGTAAGAGTTGGCTGCTGTCACTGAGACACAGGAAGTTGTAAGAGTTGGCTGCTGGAAGCTGAGACACAGGAAGTTGTAAGAGTTGGCTGCTGGAAGCGGAGACACAGGAAGTTGTAAGAGTTGGCTGCTGGAAGCGGAGACACAGGAAGTTGTAAGAGTTGGCTGCTGTCACTGATACACAGGAAGCTGTAAGAGTTGGCTGCTGTCCCTGATACACAGGAAGCTGTAAGAGTTGGCTGCTGGAAGCGGAGACACAGGAAGTTGTAAGAGTTGGCTGCTGGAAGCGGAGACACAGGAAGTTGTAAGAGTTGGCTGCTGGAAGCTGAGACACAGGAATCTGTAAGAGTTGGCTGCTGTCACTGATACACAGGAAGTTGTAAGAGTTGGCTACTGTCACTGATACACAGGAAGCTGTAAGAGTTGGCTGCTGTCACTGAAACACAGGAAGCTGTAAGAGTTGGCTGCTGTCACTGATACACAGGAAGCTGTAAGAGTTGGCTGCTGTCACTGGAACACAGGAAGCTATAAGAGTTGGCTGCTGTCACTGAGACACAGGAAGTTGTAATAGTTTGCTGCTGTTACTGAAACACAGGAAGTTGTAAGAGTTGGCTGCTGTCACTGATACACAGGAAGTTGTAAGAGTTGGCTGCTGTCACTGATACACAGGAAGCTGTAAGAGTTGGCTGCTGTCACTGATACACAGGAAGCTGTAAGAGTTGGCTACTGTCACTGATACACAGGAAGCTGTAATAGTTGGCTGCTGTCACTGAGACACAGGAAGCTGTAATAGTTGGCTGATGTCACTGAGACACAGGAAGTTGTAAGAGTTGGCTGCTGGAAGCGGAGACACAGGAAGTTGTAAGAGTTGGCTGCTGGAAATGGAGACACAGGAAGTTGTAAGAGTTGGCTGCTGGAAGCTGAGACACAGGAAGCTGTAAGAGTTGGCTGCTGTCACTGATACACAGGATGTTTTAAGAGTTTGCTTCTGTCACTGATACACAGGAAGCTGTAAGAGTTGGCTGCTGGAAGCTGAGACACAGGAAGCTGTAAGAGTTGGCTGCTGTCACTGATACACAGGAAGTTGTAAGAGTTGGCTACTGTCACTGATACACAGGAAGCTGTAAGAGTTTGCTGCTGTCACTGAAACACAGGAAGTTGTAAGAGTTGGCTGCTGGAAGCGGAGACACAGGAAGTTGTAAGAGTTGGCTGCTGGACGCGGAGACACAGGAAGCTGTAAGAGTTGGCTGCTGGAAGCGGAGACACAGGAAGCTGTAAGAGTTGACTGCTAGAAGCTGAGAGCAGCAGCTTGCAGAACATCAACATTCTCTGCAGGAACCCTGAGCTGCCTGATTGCTGTGATATGGGCTGGTGCTTTACAGCTGTCTCCGGACAGGAGAGGAGGAGGAAGAGTGGAGGAAGAGTGGAGGAGTGGGTACCTGGCTGCCTCCCTCCTGCATACCAATAAGACAAGACAGCTGTAGCCCGTAGATAAGCCTACCCTTTGGTAACCACTGGCTCTCTGCCCAGCCTGCTCTCTGCCTTCTCCTAAAACGTCAGGTGTGCCCAGGTCCTCTCCTCATGTCCTCCTCTCCTCCCTTGTTTCCCTGCCTGCCTGCCGGGGTGAAAACCAGTCTTTGCCTCCAGCCTGGGTGTCAGATCGGTTGGTGCTGTTTTGCCATGCTCAACATAAAGGAGATGGACACAAACATATCTGGACTCCAGGCTACCTTTCCACCGTGACACATCCGAAAAAAAAGCTGTGTGACTTTGAGGAGAAGAGAGTCTCCCTGAGCACCTGGCTGCTGACAGCCTGGTCTGTCAGAGAGCTCAATAATCTGAAGAGAAACAAGCAGGCTGAACATCAGGGTAAAATTCAGCAGGACACATCATTTTTTAGGAACTGTTCGAGATAGAAATATAGTACGTAGAACACACATGCCTCTCTGACCGTGTAGAACAAGGAATCATGTCGGATCTATTGTTGGTATTTCTCTCTGCAACTTTACGACAAGGTTTTGGCATCTGAACACGGCGAAGGTGGGAGTCTAGAGGAACAGACTCTAAGGCCAACTCATACAGGACAGATACAGGTTTACACGCTGTCCTGCACCTGTTTAAAACCAAGCCTGTTTATGTTTCCACTGTTTTCTCCAAAGCATTGCCAGCGTTGTGATTGATTGCTGCAGGGGACTGTGGCTTTATTGGCCGGTTTACAATGTCATTCGCCTGTTCTGGTTAATGAATGCAGAGACATCTGTTGGTTGTAATCACAAGAGGCAGGTGTTTTGAGGCCGGTGTTTTTGAGGCAGGTGTTTCCTGCCTGTGTGAAGGAGAGGAACACGTTTATAGTCTTTCATCCCTTTGAAACATTCATCCCTATAGTTCAAGTTTCAATGCACAAGCCTGGTAACTTCTACAAGGATTGACAGGGAGGGACTAATGTCTACTGTATCACAGGGAGGGACTAATGTCTACTGTTACACAGGGAGGGACTAATGTCTACTGTATCACAGGGAGGGACTAATGTCTACTGTTACACAGGGAGGGACTAATGTCTACTGTATCACAGGGAGGGACTAATGTCTACTGTTACACAGGGAGGGACTAATGTCTACTGTATCACAGGGAGGGACTAATGTCTACTGTATCACAGGGAGGGACTAATGTCTACTGTACCACAGGGAGGGACTAATGTCTACTGTATCACAGGGAGGGACTAATGTCTACTGTTACACAGGGAGGGACTAATGTCTACTGTATCACAGGGAGGGACTAATGTCTACTGTATCACAGGGAGGGACTAATGTCTACTGTTACACAGGGAGGGACTAATGTCTACTGTACCACAGGGAGGGACTAATGTCTACTGTTACACAGGGAGGGACTAATGTCTACTGTATCACAGGGAGGGACTAATGTCTACTGTATCACAGGGAGGGACTAATGTCTACTGTATCACAGGGAGGGACTAATGTCTACTGTTACACAGGGAGGGACTAATGTCTACTCTACCACAGGGAGGGACTAATGTCTACTGTTACACAGGGAGGGACTAATGTCTACTGTATCACAGGGAGGGACTAATGTCTACTGTATCACAGGGAGGGACTAATGTCTACTGTATCACAGGGAGGGACTAATGTCTACTGTATCACAGGGAGGGACTAATGTCTACTGTATCACAGGGAGGGACTAATGTCTACTGTTACACAGGGAGGGACTAATGTCTACTGTATCACAGGGAGGGACTAATGTCTACTGTATCACAGGGAGGGACTAATGTCTACTGTTACACAGGGAGGGACTAATGTCTACTGTATCACATGGAGGGACTAATGTCTACTGTATCACAGGGAGGGACTAATGTCTACTGTTACACAGGGAGGGACTAATGTCTACTGTACCACAGGGAGGGACTAATGTCTACTGTTACACAGGGAGGGACTAATGTCTACTGTTACACAGGGAGGAACTAATGTCTACTATATCACAGGGAGGGACTAATGTCTACTGTTACACAGGGAGGGACTAATGTCTACTCTATCACAGGGAGGGACTAATGTCTACTGTTACACAGGGAGGGACTAATGTCTACTGTACCACAGGGAGGGACTAATGTCTACTGTTACACAGGGAGGGACTAATGTCTACTGTATCACAGGGAGGGACTAATGTCTACTGTATCACAGGGAGGGACTAATGTCTACTGTTACACAGGGAGGGACTAATGTCTACTGTATCACATGGAGGGACTAATGTCTACTGTATCACAGGGAGGGACTAATGTCTACTGTTACACAGGGAGGGACTAATGTCTACTGTATCACAGGGAGGGACTAATGTCTACTGTACCACAGGGAGGGACTAATGTCTACTGTATCACAGGGAGGGACTAATGTCTACTGTATCACAGGGAGGGACTAATGTCTACTGTTACACAGGGAGGGACTAATGTCTACTGTACCACAGGGAGGGACTAATGTCTACTGTTACACAGGGAGGGACTAATGTCTACTGTATCACAGGGAGGGACTAATGTCTACTGTTACACAGGGAGGGACTAATGTCTACTGTATCACAGGGAGGGACTAATGTCTACTGTATCACAGGGAGGGACTAATGTCTACTGTACCACAGGGAGGGACTAATGTCTACTGTTACACAGGGAGGGACTAATGTCTACTGTATCACAGGGAGGGACTAATATCTACTGTACCACAGGGAGGGACTAATGTCTACTGTTACACAGGGAGGGACTAATGTCTACTGTATCACAGGGAGGGACTAATGTCTACTGTTACACAGGGAGGGACTAATGTCTACTGTATCACAGGGAGGGACTAATGTCTACTGTTACACAGGGAGGGACTAATGTCTACTGTATCACAGGGAGGGACTAATGTCTACTGTATCACAGGGAGGGACTAATGTCTACTGTTACACAGGGAGGGACTAATGTCTACTGTACCACAGGGAGGGACTAATGTCTACTGTTACACAGGGAGGGACTAATGTCTACTGTATCACAGGGAGGGACTAATGTCTACTGTATCACAGGGAGGGACTAATGTCTACTGTATCACAGGGAGGGACTAATGTCTACTGTATCACAGGGAGGGACTAATGTCTACTGTATCACAGGGAGGGACTAATGTCTACTGTTACACAGGGAGGGACTAATGTCTACTGTATCACAGGGAGGGACTAATGTCTACTGTATCACAGGGAGGGACTAATGTCTACTGTTACACAGTGAGGGACTAATGTCTACTGTATCACATGGAGGGACTAATGTCTACTGTATCACAGGGAGGGACTAATGTCTACTGTACCACAGGGGAGGGACTAATGTCTACTGTACCACAGGGAGGGACTAATGTCTACTGTTACACAGGGAGGGACTAATGTCTACTGTTACACAGGGAGGAACTAATGTCTACTATATCACAGGGAGGGACTAATGTCTACTGTTACACAGGGAGGGACTAATGTCTACTCTATCACAGGGAGGGACTAATGTCTACTGTTACACAGGGAGGGACTAATGTCTACTGTATCACAGGGAGGGACTAATGTCTACTGTTACACAGGGAGGAACTAATGTCTACTATATCACAGGGAGGGACTAATGTCTACTGTATCACAGGGAGGGACTAATGTCTACTGTATCACAGGGAGGGACTAATGTCTACTGTTACACAGGGAGGAACTAATGTCTACTATATCACAGGGAGGGACTAATGTCTACTGTATCACAGGGAGGGACTAATGTCTACTGTATCACAGGGAGGGACTAATGTCTACTGTTACACAGGGAGGAACTAATGTCTACTATATCACAGGGAGGGACTAATGTCTACTGTATCACAGGGAGGGACTAATGTCTACTGTATCACAGGGAGGGACTAATGTCTACTGTTACACAGGGAGGAACTAATGTCTACTATATCACAGGGAGGGACTAATGTCTACTGTATCACAGGGAGGGACTAATGTCTACTGTATCACAGGGAGGGACTAATGTCTACTGTATCACAGGGAGGGACTAATGTCTACTGTATCACAGGGAGGGACTAATGTCTACTGTATCACAGGGAGGGACTAATGTCTACTGTACCACAGGGAGGGACTAATGTCTACTGTTACACAGGGAGGGACTAATGTCTACTGTATCACAGGGAGGGACTAATGTCTACTGTATCACAGGGAGGGACTAATGTCTACTGTATCACAGGGAGGGACTAATGTCTACTGTACCACAGGGAGGGACTAATGTCTACTGTTACACAGGGAGGGACTAATGTCTACTGTATCACAGGGAGGGACTAATATCTACTGTACCACAGGGAGGGACTAATGTCTACTGTTACACAGGGAGGGACTAATGTCTACTGTATCACAGGGAGGGACTAATGTCTACTGTTACACAGGGAGGGACTAATGTCTACTGTATCACAGGGAGGGACTAATGTCTACTGTTACACAGGGAGGGACTAATGTCTACTGTATCACAGGGAGGGACTAATGTCTACTGTATCACAGGGAGGGACTAATGTCTACTGTTACACAGGGAGGGACTAATGTCTACTGTACCACAGGGAGGGACTAATGTCTACTGTTACACAGGGAGGGACTAATGTCTACTGTATCACAGGGAGGGACTAATGTCTACTGTATCACAGGGAGGGACTAATGTCTACTGTATCACAGGGAGGGACTAATGTCTACTGTATCACAGGGAGGGACTAATGTCTACTGTATCACAGGGAGGGACTAATGTCTACTGTTACACAGGGAGGGACTAATGTCTACTGTATCACAGGGAGGGACTAATGTCTACTGTATCACAGGGAGGGACTAATGTCTACTGTTACACAGTGAGGGACTAATGTCTACTGTATCACATGGAGGGACTAATGTCTACTGTATCACAGGGAGGGACTAATGTCTACTGTACCACAGGGAGGGACTAATGTCTACTGTACCACAGGGAGGGACTAATGTCTACTGTTACACAGGGAGGGACTAATGTCTACTGTTACACAGGGAGGAACTAATGTCTACTATATCACAGGGAGGGACTAATGTCTACTGTTACACAGGGAGGGACTAATGTCTACTCTATCACAGGGAGGGACTAATGTCTACTGTTACACAGGGAGGGACTAATGTCTACTGTATCACAGGGAGGGACTAATGTCTACTGTTACACAGGGAGGAACTAATGTCTACTATATCACAGGGAGGGACTAATGTCTACTGTATCACAGGGAGGGACTAATGTCTACTGTATCACAGGGAGGGACTAATGTCTACTGTTACACAGGGAGGAACTAATGTCTACTATATCACAGGGAGGGACTAATGTCTACTGTATCACAGGGAGGGACTAATGTCTACTGTATCACAGGGAGGGACTAATGTCTACTGTTACACAGGGAGGAACTAATGTCTACTATATCACAGGGAGGGACTAATGTCTACTGTATCACAGGGAGGGACTAATGTCTACTGTATCACAGGGAGGGACTAATGTCTACTGTATCACAGGGAGGGACTAATGTCTACTGTATCACAGGGAGGGACTAATGTCTACTGTATCACAGGGAGGGACTAATGTCTACTGTATCACAGGGAGGGACTAATGTCTACTGTTACACAGGGAGGAACTAATGTCTACTATATCACAGGGAGGGACTAATGTCTACTGTATCACAGGGAGGGACTAATGTCTACTGTATCACAGGGAGGGACTAATGTCTACTGTATCACAGGGAGGGACTAATGTCTACTGTATCACAGGGAGGGACTAATGTCTACTGTATCACAGGGAGGGACTAATGTCTACTGTACCACAGGGAGGGACTAATGTCTACTGTTACACAGGGAGGGACTAATGTCTACTGTATCACAGGGAGGGACTAATGTCTACTGTATCACAGGGAGGGACTAATGTCTACTGTTACACAGGGAGGGACTAATGTCTACTGTATCACAGGGAGGGACTAATGTCTACTGTATCACAGGGAGGGACTAATGTCTACTATATCACAGGGAGGGACTAATGTCTACTGTATCACAGGGAGGGACTAATGTCTACTGTATCACAGGGAGGGACTAATGTCTACTGTTACACAGGGAGGGACTAATGTCTACTGTATCACAGGGAGGGACTAATGTCTACTGTATCACAGGGAGGGACTAATGTCTACTGTATCACAGGGAGGGACTAATGTCTACTGTATCACAGGGAGGGACTAATGTCTACTGTATCACAGGGAGGGACTAATGTCTACTGTTACACAGGGAGGGACTAATGTCTACTGTTACACAGGGAGGGACTAATGTCTACTGTATCACAGGGAGGGACTAATGTCTACTGTACCACAGGGAGGGACTAATGTCTACTGTTACACAGGGAGGGACTAATGTCTACTGTACCACAGGGAGGGACTAATGTCTACTGTTACACAGGGAGGGACTAATGTCTACTGTATCACAGGGAGGGACTAATGTCTACTGTTACACAGGGAGGGACTAATGTCTACTGTATCACAGGGAGGGACTAATGTCTACTGTATCACAGGGAGGGACTAATGTCTACTGTACCACAGGGAGGGACTAATGTCTACTGTTACACAGGGAGGGACTAATGTCTACTGTATCACAGGGAGGGACTAATGTCTACTGTATCACAGGGAGGGACTAATGTCTACTGTATCACAGGGAGGGACTAATGTCTACTGTATCACAGGGAGGGACTAATGTCTACTGTTACACAGGGAGGGACTAATGTCTACTGTTACACAGGGAGGGACTAATGTCTACTGTATCACAGGGAGGGACTAATGTCTACTGTATCACAGGGAGGGACTAATGTCTACTGTATCACAGGGAGGGACTAATGTCTACTGTATCACAGGGAGGGACTAATGTCTACTGTATCACAGGGAGGGACTAATGTCTACTGTATCACAGGGAGGGACTAATGTCTACTGTACCACAGGGAGGGACTAATGTCTACTGTTACACAGGGAGGGACTAATGTCTACTGTATCACAGGGAGGGACTAATGTCTACTGTATCACAGGGAGGGACTAATGTCTACTGTATCACAGGGAGGGACTAATGTCTACTGTACCACAGGGAGGGACTAATGTCTACTGTATCACAGGGAGGGACTAATGTCTACTGTATCACAGGGAGGGACTAATGTCTACTGTTACACAGGGAGGGACTAATGTCTACTGTTACACAGGGAGGGACTAATGTCTACTGTTACACAGGGAGGGACTAATGTCTACTGTATCACAGGGAGGGACTAATGTCTACTCTATCACAGGGAGGGACTAATGTCTACTGTATCACAGGGAGGGACTAATGTCTACTGTATCACAGGGAGGGACTAATGTCTACTGTATCACAGGGAGGGACTAATGTCTACTGTACCACAGGGAGGGACTAATGTCTACTGTACCACAGGGAGGGACTAAGGTCTACTGTACCACAGGGAGGGACTAATGTCTACTGTATCACAGGGAGGGACTAATGTCTACTGTTACACAGGGAGGGACTAATGTCTACTGTACCACAGGGAGGGACTAATGTCTACTGTACCACAGGGAGGGACTAATGTCTACTGTATCACAGGGAGGGACTAATGTCTACTGTTACACAGGGAGGGACTAATGTCTACTGTACCACAGGGAGGGACTAATGTCTACTGTTACACAGGGAGGGACTAATGTCTACTGTATCACAGGGAGGGACTAATGTCTACTGTATCACAGGGAGGGACTAATGTCTACTGTATCACAGGGAGGGACTAATGTCTACTGTACCACAGGGAGGGACTAATGTCTACTGTATCACAGGGAGGGACTAATGTCTACTGTATCACAGGGAGGGACTAATGTCTACTGTTACACAGGGAGGGACTAATGTCTACTGTTACACAGGGAGGGACTAATGTCTACTGTTACACAGGGAGGGACTAATGTCTACTGTATCACAGGGAGGGACTAATGTCTACTCTATCACAGGGAGGGACTAATGTCTACTCTATCACAGGGAGGGACTAATGTCTACTGTATCACAGGGAGGGACTAATGTCTACTGTATCACAGGGAGGGACTAATGTCTACTGTACCACAGGGAGGGACTAATGTCTACTGTACCACAGGGAGGGACTAATGTCTACTGTATCACAGGGAGGGACTAATGTCTACTGTTACACAGGGAGGGACTAATGTCTACTGTTACACAGGGAGGGACTAATGTCTACTGTATCACAGGGAGGGACTAATGTCTACTGTACCACAGGGAGGGACTAATGTCTACTGTATCACAGGGAGGGACTAATGTCTACTGTTACACAGGGAGGGACTAATGTCTACTGTATCACAGGGAGGGACTAATGTCTACTGTATCACAGGGAGGGACTAATGTCTACTGTATCACAGGGAGGGACTAATGTCTACTGTATCACAGGGAGGGACTAATGTCTACTGTATCACAGGGAGGGACTAATGTCTACTGTATCACAGGGAGGGACTAATGTCTACTGTATCACAGGGAGGGACTAATGTCTACTGTATCACAGGGAGGGACTAATGTCTACTGTATCACAGGGAGGGACTAATGTCTACTGTATCACAGGGAGGGACTAATGTCTACTGTATCACAGGGAGGGACTAATGTCTACTGTATCACAGGGAGGGACTAATGTCTACTGTATCACAGGGAGGGACTAATGTCTACTGTTACACAGGGAGGGACTAATGTCTACTGTTACACAGGGAGGGACTAATGTCTACTGTTACACAGGGAGGGACTAATGTCTACTGTATCACAGGGAGGGACTAATGTCTACTGTATCACAGGGAGGGACTAATGTCTACTGTTACACAGGGAGGGACTAATGTCTACTGTATCACAGGGAGGGACTAATGTCTACTGTTACACAGGGAGGGACTAATGTCTACTGTATCACAGGGAGGGACTAATGTCTACTGTATCACAGGGAGGGACTAATGTCTACTGTACCACAGGGAGGGACTAATGTCTACTGTATCACAGGGAGGGACTAATGTCTACTGTACCACAGGGAGGGACTAATGTCTACTGTTACACAGGGAGGGACTAATGTCTACTGTATCATAGGGAGGGACTAATGTCTACTGTTACACAGGGAGGGACTAATGTCTACTGTATCACAGGGAGGGACTAATGTCTACTGTATCACAGGGAGGGACTAATGTCTACTGTTACACAGGGAGGGACTAATGTCTACTGTTACACAGGGAGGGACTAATGTCTACTGTATCACAGGGAGGGACTAATGTCTACTGTATCACAGGGAGGGACTAATGTCTACTGTTACACAGGGAGGGACTAATGTCTACTGTTACACAGGGAGGGACTAATGTCTACTGTATCACATGGAGGGACTAATGTCTACTGTATCACAGGGAGGGACTAATGTCTACTGTATCACAGGGAGGGACTAATGTCTACTGTATCACAGGGAGGGACTAATGTCTACTGTTACACAGGGAGGGACTAATGTCTACTGTATCACAGGGAGGGACTAATGTCTACTGTATCACATGGAGGGACTAATGTCTACTGTATCACAGGGAGGGACTAATGTCTACTGTATCACAGGGAGGGACTAATGTCTACTGTATCACAGGGAGGGACTAATGTCTACTGTATCACAGGGAGGGACTAATGTCTACTGTTACACAGGGAGGGACTAATGTCTACTGTATCACAGGGAGGGACTAATGTCTACTGTACCACAGGGAGGGACTAATGTCTACTGTATCACAGGGAGGGACTAATGTCTACTGTATCACAGGGAGGGACTAATGTCTACTGTATCACAGGGAGGGACTAATGTCTACTGTACCACAGGGAGGGACTAATGTCTACTGTATCACAGGGAGGGACTAATGTCTACTGTTACACAGGGAGGGACTAATGTCTACTGTATCACAGGGAGGGACTAATGTCTACTGTATCACAGGGAGGGACTAATGTCTACTGTATCACAGGGAGGGACTAATGTCTACTGTATCACAGGGAGGGACTAATGTCTACTGTACCACAGGGAGGGACTAATGTCTACTGTTACACAGGGAGGGACTAATGTCTACTGTTACACAGGGAGGGACTAATGTCTACTGTACCACAGGGAGGGACTAATGTCTACTGTACCACAGGGAGGGACTAATGTCTACTGTACCACAGGGAGGGACTAATGTCTACTGTTACACAGGGAGGGACTAATGTCTACTGTTACACAGGGAGGGACTAATGTCTACTGTATCACAGGGAGGGACTAATGTCTACTGTATCACAGGGAGGGACTAATGTCTACTGTATCACAGGGAGGGACTAATGTCTACTTGGATGATTTGGACATATGCTCTCATTTAGGGTACTTCAGTTTTCTGTGATGCCATATTTATATAATCTGGACATACCTAGCCAGCCCGCCATCACCTCTCTCAGGGAAACGTCTCAGTCAATAATAAAATGGAAAACATTGCCTTTGTTGTCGTCACCAGGGGCCCACTCAAAGGGTAGTGACTGGTCCCACGGTGGGCAGTCTGGCTATAGTACCAGGAGGAGCATGTAACAACCTGTACCTGGTACCACCTCTGTCTGAAGAAGACATGACAGCAGGTGATCATATACACACACCACTCATTATCATAGCCACATTATCACTATCACACTATCATTATCCCAACCACACTATCATTATCCCAACCACACTATCATTATCCCAACCACACTATCATTATCCTAACCACACACCACTATCATTATTGTAGCAACATTATCACTATCACACTATCATTATCCCAACCACACACCACTATCATTATCGTAGCCACATGATCACTATCACACTATCATTATCCCAACCACACACCACTATCATTATCATAGCAACATTATCACTATCACACTATCATTATCCCAACCACACTATCATTATCCCAACCACACTACCACTATCATTATCCCAACCACACACCACTATCATTATCCCAACCACACGCCACTATCATTATCCCAACCACACTATCATTATCCCAACCACACGCCACTATCATTATCCCAACCACACTATCATTATCCCAACCACACGCCACTATCATTATCATAGTCACATTATCATTATCACACTATCATTATCCCAACTACACTATCATTATCCCAACCACACTACCACTATCATTATCCCAACCTCACTATCATTATCCCAACCGCACTATCACTATCACTATCGCAGCACACTATCATTATCGCAGCCACACTATCATTATCTCAGCCCCACTATCATTATCACAGCCCCACTATCACAGCCACACTATCATTATCACAGCTCCACTATCATTATCACAGCCACACTATCATTATCACAGCCCCACTATCATTATCACAGCCCCACTATCACTATCATATCAGCACTGTCATTATCACAGCCCCACTGTCATTATCACTATCAATATCATATCCTCACTTTAATCATTATCACAGCCCCACTATCATTATCACTATCACAGCCCCACTATCATTATCACAGCCCCACTATCATTATCACAGCCACACTATCATTATCGTAGACGCATTATCACTATCGCAAACACTCTCATTATCACAGCCCCACTCTCATTATCACAGCCTCACTATCATTATCACAGCCTCACTATCATTATCACAGCCCCACTATCATTATCATTATCGCAGCCCCACTATCACTATCACAGCCCCACTCTCATTATCACAGCCTCACTATCACTATCGCAGCCCCACTATCATTATCATTATCACAGCCCCACTCTCATTATCACAGCCTCACTATCATTATCACAACCCCACTATCATTATCATTATCACAGCCACACTATCATTATCACAGCCCCACTATCATTATCACAGCCTCACTATCATTATCGCAGCCCCACTATCACTATCGCAGCCCCACTATCATTATCACAACCCCACTATCATTATCGCAGCCCTACTATCATTATCACAGCCCCAGTATCATTATCACAGCCTCACTATCATTATCACAGCCTCACTATCATTATCACAGCCCCACTATCATTATCATTATCGCAGCCCCACTATCACTATCACAGCCCCACTCTCATTATCACTGCCTCACTATCACTATCGCAGCCCCACTATCACTATCGCAGCCCCACTATCATTATCACAGCCTCACTATCATTATCGCAGCCCCACTATCATTATCACAGCCACACTATCATTATCGTAGACGCATTATCGCTATCGCAAACACTCATTATCACAGCCCCACTATCACTATCACAGCACACTATCATTATCACAGCCTCACTATCACTATCGCAGCCACACTGTCATTATCATAACCCCACTATCATTATCGCAGCCCCACTATCATTATCGCAGCCCCACTATCATTATCACAGCCCCACTATCATTATCGCAGCCCTACTATCATTATCACAGCCGCAATACCATTATCACAGCCCCAGTATCACTATCATTATCACAGCCCCACTATCACTATCATTATCACAGCCCCACTATCATTATCACAGCCCCACTATCATTATCACAGCCCCACTATCATTGTCACAGCCCCACTATCATTATCACAGCCCCGCTATCATTATCACAGCCGCACTATCATTATCACAGCCCCACTATCATTATCACAGCCCCACTATCATTATCGCAGCCACTCTATCATTATCGTAGACACATTATCACTATCACAAACACTCTCTCATTATCACAGCCCCACTATCATTATCACAGCCACACTATCATTATCTCAGCCACACTATCATTATCATAACCGCACCATCATTATCATTGCCGTAACCACATGATCATGATCATTATCGCATCCACACTATCACTCTCATTATCATAGTCACACTGTCATTATCATTGCCGTAACCACATGATCATGATCATTATCTCAGCCAGTCACTGATGGTACAGTCTGCTGTATTGATTGAGGTCTCATACATCGTTCTATCACATTGCCTGTTGCTGTGGTGTTGCAGGCATTGCCAGTCTACTGAGAAGGGTCTAACCTCCTCAGAGAAGGGTTTAACCAGAGATCTGTTCTGGACTGCTATCCGCCCCACGGCTGCTCCGTTACACCGCAGAGAAGAGAGCTGCTCCTCCAAGATGGGTCAGTTCTTCATCGTTGTTTTACATGTTTTTTTTCGTTTTGAGCAGACGCTCTTGCAGTATAGACATTTCATATGTTCTTTTCTCCGTCCTGGTCACCCCCCCCATGGGAATCAAACCCACGACCCCGGGGCGTTGCAAGAGCCATACTCGGAACAACTGAGTCTCACTTAAAACGTCCCGGAGTAGAGTAGGAGTGCTGATCTAGAATCAGTTTTAAAATATAGACACATAAAATGACACTTAAAACGTCCCGGAGTAGAGTAGGAGTGCTGATCTAGAATCAGTTTTAAAATATAGACACTGAAAATGACACTTAAAACGTCCCGGAGTAGAGTAGAGTAGGAGTGCTGATCTAGAATCAGTTTTAAAATTTAGACACTTAAAATGACACTTAAAACGTCCCGGAGTAGAGTAGGAGTGCTGATCTAGAATCCGTTTTAAAATATAGACACATACAATTACACTTAAAACGTCCCGGAGTAGAGTAGGAGTGCTGATCTAGAATCAGTTTTAAAATATAGACACATAAAATGACACTTAAAACGTCCCGGAGTAGAGTAGGAGTGCTGATCTAGAATCAGTTTTAAAATATAGATACATACGATTACACTTAAAACGTGCCGGAGTAGAGTAGAGTAGGAGTGCTGATCTAGAATCAGTTTTAAAATATAGACACTTAAAATGACACTTAAAACGTCCCGGAGTAGAGTAGCAGTGCTGATCTAGAATCAGTTTTAAAATATAGATACATACGATTACACTTAAAACGTGCCGGAGTAGAGTAGGAGTGCTGATCTAGAATCAGTTTTGCCCTTTAGATTATAATGAATACAGGCCCTGCACCTAATCAGTACTGCTCTGTGGGCTCGACGTCCGCCTATAGCCAGGGTGTTCATACTGCTCTGTGGGCTCGACGTCAGCCAATAGCCAGGGTGTTCATACTGCTCCCTAGCTCTGAGTGTCTGAGTGTCTACACTAGCTCTGAGTGTCTACACTAGCTCTGAGTGTCTGAGTGTCTACCCTAGCTCTGAGTGTCTACACTAGCTCTGAGTGTCTGAGTGTCTACCCTAGCTCTGAGTGTCTGAGTGTCTACCCTAGCTCTGAGTGTCTGAGTGTCTACACTAGCTCTGAGTTTGCAGGTAGCTTGTAGTTTTGAAGAACGTTTTATTTGTAATGGTTATGAAAGGTGGATGTTGTTGCTACTTTATAAATCTTATCTACTCGATAAGGAAGTCTGCTACATGACAAACACTTATTTTCTTTAAACAGAATTTAAAGAAAACGTTTTCCCCTTAGCCCCGCCTGAGAAAACATTGTGGGGTCAGAAGGAATTGAACTGGGGCAAGGATCCTGGCCCCTCCCACGGTCACGTGGGAGGGGCCAGAGAACGCCCGTCCACCTGGACCATCCACACCCCGCCTGCCTCTGCCAACTCCAAGAGCTCCGAACACAGGCAAATGTCCCAGGGAGCCGTCCGGCTTGCACCCCTCAACCCCCAGGTTGGTACCTCCTGTCTCACCCCTCAACCCCCCCAGGGTACCTCCTGTCTCACCCCTCAACCCCCCCAGGGTACCTCCTGTCTCACCCCTCAACCCTCAGGTTGGTACCTCCTGTCTCACCCCTCAACCCCCAGGTTGGTACCTCCTGTCTCACCCCTCAACCCCCCCAGGGTACCTCCTGTCTCACCCCTCAACCCTCAGGTTGATACCTCCTGTCTCACCCCTCAACCCCCCCAGGGTACCTCCTGTCTCACCCCTCAACCCCCCAGGGTACCTCCTGTCTCACCCCTCAACCCCCCCAAGGTACCTCCTGTCTCACCCCTCAACCCCCAGGTTGGTACCTCCTGTCTCACCCCTCAACCCCCCAGGGTACCTCCTGTCTCACCCCTCAACCCCCAGGTTGGTACCTCCTGTCTCACCCCTCAACCCTCAGGTTGGTACCTCCTGTCTCACCCCTCATCCCCCCAGGGTACCTCCTGTCTCACCCCTCAACCCCCCAGGGTACCTCCTGTCTCACCCCTCAACCCCCAGGTTGGTACCTCCTGTCTCACCCCTCAACCCCCAGGTTGGTACCTCCTGTCTCACCCCTCAACCCTCAGGTTGGTACCTCCTGTCTCACCCCTCAACCCCCCCAGGGTACCTCCTGTCTCACCCCTCAACCCTCAGGTTGGTACCTCCTGTCTCACCCCTCAACCCCCCCAGGGTACCTCCTGTCTCACCCCTCAACCCCCAGGTAACTAGTTTGGACCTCGTCTCTTGTGACTAGGTTTGCAAAATTCTACTTGTCACCAGAGTAAGGAAACTGTCCTTTTAGGAGACCTAAGCGAGATTTGCTACCACCTCACAGCAAAACATTTTAGTGGCTCCGCTCTTGATGGTGGAGAGAGAATTTAAAAAAAATTAAAGTTAATTATCTGCAATTTTGTCATGGGGCCTAGAGAAAATGTTTCAGTTTTAAAGCAATTTTTCTGCAATTCAACACATTTTTGCCGTGGGGCAGAGATAATTGTTTCCTGCAATTCTACACATTTCACAATTGGGTGGATATAACTTTTTGATGTTTTAAAGCTGATTTCCTGCAATTCTGCACATGTTGTAATGCCATGCCATGTTAATATGATATCTGAGTCAGAGTGACTAACTAAACCAATGGGGGTTCCCCTGGAGGTCAGATGTTTCATTGTTTCAATGTTCAGATGTTCCGGTGTTCCGATGTTCAGATGTTCCGGTGTTCCGATGTTCCGGTGTTCCGATGTTCAGATGTTCAGATGTTCCGATGTTCAGATGTTCCGGTGTTCCGATGTTCAGATGTTCCGATGTTCAGATGTTCCGATGTTCAGATGTTCAGATGTTCCAATGTTCAGATGTTCCGATGTTCAGATGTTCCGGTGTTCCGATGTTCCGATGTTCCGGTGTTCCGATGTTCAGATGTTCAGATGTTCCGATGTTCAGATGTTCAGATGTTCCAATGTTCAGATGTTCCGATGTTCAGATGTTCCAATGTTCCAATGTTCAGATGTTCAGATGTCCCAATGTTCAGATGTTCCGATGTTCAGATGTTCCGGTGTTCCGATGTTCAGATGTTCCAATGTTCCGATGTTCAGATGTTCCAATGTTCAGATGTTCAGATGTTCCAATGTTCAGATGTTCCAATGTTCAGATGTTCAGATGTTCCGATGTTCCGATGTTCAGATGTTCCGGTGTTCCGATGTTCAGATGTTCCAATGTTCAGATGTTCCGATGTTCAGATGTTCAGATGTTCAGATGTTCCAATGTTCAGATGTTCCGATGTTCAGATGTTCCAATGTTCCGATGTTCAGATGTTCAGATGTTCCAATGTTCAGATGTTCAGATGTTCCAATGTTCAGATGTTCCAATGTTCAGATGTTCAGATGTTCCGATGTTCCGATGTTCAGATGTTCCGGTGTTCCGATGTTCAGATGTTCAGATGTTCCGATGTTCAGATGTTCAGATGTTCCGATGTTCAGATGTTCCGATGTTCTGATGTTCTGATGTTCAGATGTTCAGATGTTCCGGTATTCCGATGTTCCGATGTTCAGATGTTCAGATGTTCCGATGTTCAGATGTTCCAATTTTCAGATGTTTAGATGTTCAGATGTTCAGATGTTCCGATGTTCAGATGTTCCAATGTTCCAATGTTCAGATGTTCAGATGTTCAGATGTTCCGATGTTCAGATGTTCCAATGTTCAGATGTTCCAATGTTCAGATGTTCCGATGTTCCGGTGTTCAGATGTTCCAATGTTCAGATGTTCAGATGTTCCGGTGTTCAGATGTTCCGATGTTCAGATGTTCCGGTGTTCCGATGTTCCGGTGTTCAGATGTTCCAATGTTCAGATGTTCAGATGTTCCGGTGTTTGCTTCTCTCTTCCATAATCCAGTAGTGTTTTGTCTCTCTCCAGTGTCTCCCTGCTCTGGCTTCCATATCTATCAGTAAGTTGTCCTTCACCATCCTGGAGGGCCACATCAACCCTATGGCCCCAGACTTCTGCCGGTTCAAGCAGCACTACTGTCTGTGCTGGGGCCTGCTGGTGGAGCTGTTGTCGGGGCTGGGGAGTCTTCTGAGGCGCTATGCTGTCCCCATGGCCAGGGTCGACGGAGAGAGGCTGGTACAGCTGGCACAGGTGGGTGGGGGTGACTGTGTGTGAGGTGGGTGGGGGTGACTGTGTGTGAGGTGGGTGGGGGTGACTGTGTGTGTGTGTGTGTGTGTGAGAGAGCTGTCCAGTGAGATTGAACTTCACTCATCTTTACTAGTTTTCCCCTTTACAGAGTTTCCAACGTTTTCTTCTACTGTGGAAGTTGTGAATGAAATCAACATAATGTAAACCAATCTGACTACATCAGACCTAGTCTGTGAATGTATAAACCAATCTGACTACATCAGACCTAGTCTGTGAATGTATAAACCAATCTGACTACATCAGACCTAGTCTGTGAATGTAAACCAATCTGACTACATCAGACCTAGTCTGTGAATGTAAACCAATCTGACTACATCAGACCTAGTCTGTGAATGTAAACCAATCTGACTACATCAGACCTAGTCTGTGAATGTATAAACCAATCTGACTACATCGGAGGAGGATTCTATTGCGTTGTGGTGAGTAGACGGGCTTGTTTTGAGATCGAAGCACAGGGCTGCACGTGTTCTTATTCTTCACTAGTTAATTAAGCCCCTTCTCATGTAATGCAGGCCTACATGGAGCACCACACATCGGCTGCTACTGTAGGTTGAATGATAGAACAGCTATTTCCATGTTAAAATATAACGGGATGTTTTTTCTCCATTGTTTTTGATGGTAGGCCACTCTGGTAGGCCGTACATTATGATCAAATAGCCACAGTAGCCTACTTGACCACTGCTAAAACTGTAACTTAAAGCAGGTACAGCCTCAGTGTTCACAGTAAAACTGTAACTTAAAGCAGGTACAGCCTCAGTGTTCACAGTAAAACTGTAACTTAAAGCAGGTACAGCCTCAGTGTTCACAGTAAACCTGTAACTGAAAGCAGGTACAGCCTCAGTGTTCACAGTAAAACTGTAACTTAAAGTGGGTACAGCCTCAGTGTTCACAGTAAAACTGTACCTTAAAGCAGGTACAGCCTCAGTGTTCACAGTAAACCTGTAACTGAAAGCAGGTACAGCCTCAGTGTTCACAGTAAAACTGTAACTTAAAGCAGGTACAGCCTCAGTGTTCACAGTAAAACTGTAACTTAAAGCAGGTAGAGCCTCAGTGTTCACAGTAAAACTGTAACTTAAAGCAGGTACAGCCTCAGTGTTCACAGTAAAACTGTAACTTAAAGTGGGTACAGCCTCAGTGTTCACAGTAAAACTGTAACTTAAAGCAGGTACAGCCTCAGTGTTCACAGTAAACCTGTAACTGAAAGCAGGTACAGCCTCAGTGTTCACAGTAAAACTGTAACTTAAAGTGGGTACAGCCTCAGTGTTCACAGTAAAACTGTACCTTAAAGCAGGTACAGCCTCAGTGTTCACAGTAAACCTGTAACTGAAAGCAGGTACAGCCTCAGTGTTCACAGTAAAACTGTAACTTAAAGCAGGTACAGCCTCAGTGTTCACAGTAAAACTGTAACTTAAAGCAGGTAGAGCCTCAGTGTTCACAGTAAAACTGTAACTTAAAGCAGGTACAGCCTCAGTGTTCACAGTAAAACTGTAACTTAAAGCAGCTACAGCCTCAGTGTTCACAGTTAAACTATAACTTAAAGCAGGTACAGCCTCAGTGTTCACAGTAAACCTGTAACTGAAAGTGGGTACAGCCTCAGTGTTCACAGTAAAACTGTAACTTAAAGCAGGTAGAGCCTCAGTGTTCACAGTAAAACTGTAACTTAAAGCAGGTACAGCCTCAGTGTTCACAGTAAAACTGTAACTTAAAGTGGGTACAGCCTCAGTGTTCACAGTAAAACTGTAACTTAAAGCAGGTACAGCCTCAGTGTTCACAGTAAAACTGTAACTTAAAGTGGGTACAGCCTCAGTGTTCACAGTTAAACTATAACTTAAAGCAGGTAGAGCCTCAGTGTTCACAGTAAAACTGTAACTTAAAGCAGGTAGAGCCTCAGTGTTCACAGTAAAACTGTAATTTAAAGCAGGTAGAGCCTCAGTGTTCACAGTAAAACTGTAACTTAAAGCAAGTAGAGCCTCAGTGTTCACAGTAAAACTAACTTAAAGCAGGTACAGCCTCAGTGTTCACAGTAAATGCGTGCCAGAATTTGCCCTGAATTTTCACAACGTTCAGGTTTGCGCACAGAAGGTTTCATTGGCGCTCTCCCATTACGGATCACTGTCCCTGTTCTTCTCCAGGGCGGGGATCTGGACTGGGCCGTAGGAGGAGGAGGCAGTAGCTCGGTGGAGCGTCTCCTCTCGGTGATAGAGAACAGAGAGGAGGTTTGGGACCTGGTGCACCGACCAGGGCAGCGCTACCGGGGGAGGGAGGCACGGAGGCTGCCGCGATACGGATCCAGAGCTGCTGGAGGCGCCACTGGGCCCGCAACGCCTACCTGCGCCACCGCCAGAGGAAGTGGGCGGCAGGGACCATCGCCATCTCCTGGCTGATGCACGCTCAACTGGGCCGCGTCAGGAAAAGCCTGCAGGAGAGCAAGAGGACACACCTGGATAACTACCGCATCAGGGGCCAGGTCTGTCTGTCCGTCCGTCTGTCTGTCATACCCAGATGCTCTTCCAGTCATATTACCCCTCTGACTGAGCAGAGAATCCTCTGTACCCTTGATAGTCTGACATCTCAGTTAAACATCTGTTTTGATATAACAGCACTATGTACCTTCAGATGCTCTGTCTCTGTCTCTGTGTCTGTGTCTCTGTCTGTGTCTGTATCTCTGTCTGTATCTCTGTGTCTCGGTCTGTATCTCTGTCTCTGTGTCTGTGTCTCTGTCTGTCTGTGTCTCTGTCTGTCTGTGTCTCTGTCTGTCTGTGTCTCTGTCTGTCTGTGTCTCTGTCTGTCTGTGTCTCTGTCTGTGTCTCTGTCTGTCTGTGCCTGTGTCTGTCTGTGACTGTCTGTGACTGTCTGTGTCTCGGTCTGTATCTCTGTCTCTGTGTCTGTATCTCTGTCTGTCTGTGTCTCTGTCTGTCTGTGTCTCTGTCTGTCTGTGTCTCTGTCTGTCTGTGTCTCTGTCTGTGTCTCTGTCTGTCTGTGCCTGTGTCTGTCTGTGACTGTCTGTGACTGTCTGTGACTGTCTGTCTCTGTGTCTGTGACTCTGTCTGTATCTCTGCCTGTGTCTCTGAATGTGTTGGTGTCTCTGTCTGTGTCTCTGTCTGTGTCTCTGAATGTGTCTCTGTCTGTGTTTCTGTCTGTGTCTCTGTCTCTGTATGTGTCTGTGTTTCTGTCTGTGTCTCTGAATATGTCTGTGTTTCTGTCTGTGTCTCTGTCCTTGTCCCTGTCACTGTCTGTGTCTCTGTCTGTGTCTCTGTCTGTCTGTGTCTCTGAATGTGTCTCTGAATGTGTCTGTGTCTCTGTCTGTGTCTCTGAATATGTCTGTGTCTCTGTCTGTGTCTCTGAATGTGTCTCTGAATATGTCTGTGTCTCTGAATATGTCTGTGTCTCTGAATATGTCTGTGTCTCTGAATATGTCTCTGTCTGTATCTGTGTCTCTGAATGTGTCTCTGTCTGTATCTGTGTCAGTGCATCATATCCATCTCTTTGTCAGTCCGTCTCTGTGCCGTGACTTGACTTTTTACATTAATCTGAAGACTATTATTTATCTAATTAACTAAGTATGTTTAATTGTTACCCGATTTAAATTAATCATGTAACAATGAACTCATTAGGATCTGGGGCACCACTGGAGCGGTTCTTTAAAGAGGTCCCTAGTTAAACCCTAAAAGGTCTTTACCTATCACATTTAAAGAGGTACGATCTCCTAGTTAAACCCTAAAAGGTCTTTACCTATCACATCTGTAAACAGTCAATTTATTTATCATAACCTCATATTATATCATCATTCTGAACAGTTGTAACCTCCTTGCATCTGCATAAACCCCAGCCTTCATTACTACACAAATTGGTTTAATTATCTATTTACTACCTAATTACAGTGCCTTGCAAAAGTATTCATCCCCCTTGGCGTTTTTTCCTTTTTTGTTGCTTTTCAACCTGTAATTTAAATGGATTTTTATTTGGATTTCATGTAATGGACATATACAAAATAGTCCAAATTGTGGAAGTGAAATTAAAAACATGACTTGTTTAAAAAAAATATATATGGAAAAGTGGTGCGTGCAAACCATAAGATCTGGTGGACTTTATTTAAGTGTCACATGATCTGTCACATGATCTGTCACATGATCTCAGTATATATATATATATATATATATATATATATATATCTGTTCTGAAAGGCCCCAGAGTCTGTAATACCACTAAGCAAGGGGGCACCACCAAGCAAGAGGCACCATGAAGACCAAGGAGCTCTCCAAACAGGTCAGGGACAAAGTTGTGGAGAAGTACAGATCAGGGTTGGGTTATAAAAAAATATCTGACATTTTTAACATCTCACAGAGCACCAATTAAATCCATTGTTAAAAAATTCAAAGAATATGGCACCACAACGAACCTGACGAGAGGGCCGCCCACCAAAACTCACGGACCAGGCAAGGAGGGCATTAATCAGAGAGGAAACAAAGAGACCAAAGATAACCCTGAAGGAGTTGCAAAACTCAACAACGGAGATTGGAGTATCTGTCTATAGGACCACTTATAAACCGTACATTTTACAGAGCTGGGCTTTATGGAAGAGTGGCCAGAAAAAAGACATTGCTTAAAGAAAAAAATAAGCAAACACGTTTGGTGTTCGCCAAAAGGCATGTGGGAGACTCCCCAAACATATGGAAGAAAGTACTCTGGTCAGATGAGACTAACATTTTTGGGCCATCAACGAAAACGCGATGTCTGGCGCAAACCCAACTCCTCTCATCACCCCGAGAACACCATCCTCACAGTGAAGCATGGTGGTGGCAGCATCATGCTGTTGGGATGTTTTTCATCAGCAGAGACTGGGAAACTGGTCAGAATTTAAGGGATGATGGATGGCGCTAAATACAGGGAAATCCTTGAAGAAAACCTGTTTCAGTCTTCCAGAGATTTGAGACTGGGACGGAGGTTCACCTTCCAGCAGGACAATGACCCTAAGCATACTGCTAAAGCAACATTCGAGGTGTTTAAGGGGAAACATGTAAATGTCTTGGAATGGCCTACTCAAAGCCCAGACCTCAATCCTATTGAGAATATGTGATATGACTTAGATTGCTGTACACCAGTGGAACCCATCCAACTTGAAGGAGCTGGAGCAGTTTTTCCTTGAAGAATGGGCAAAAATCCCAGTGGCTAGATGTGCCAAGCTTATAGAGACATACCCCCAGGAGACTTGCAGCTGTAATTGCTGCAAAACGTGGCTGTACAAAGTATTGACTTTGGGGGGGTGAATAGTTTTTTGTGTGTCTTATTTCTTGTTTGTTTCACAATAACAAATATTTTGCATCTTCAAAGTGGTCGGCATGTTGTGTAAATGAAATGATACAAACCCCCCCCTAAAATCTATTTGAAATCCAGGTTGTAAGAAAACAAAATAGGAAGCCACTGTAAATGGGAACACAGGCTAAACACACACACTCTGAATCGGTTATCGACTTGAGACTTAATCCGTTGAAAACAGATCCCTAGCGGAATGACAACAAAATGGACACTCGTTAAAGAAGAGAGAGAGAGAGGGACAGAGACACTTAACATTGCCACATTCAGAAACTACTCTCACCTACAATGACCATTAACTTTGCACACGATCCGCCGCAAGAAATCATATATGTGTTTATGTGAAATGCCTGGGTTCGCTGGGCATCTCTCAATGAATGGGACAGCCTTTTCCCGGCACGCTTGTAAGGCTCTGACTGTCTGAAATGGTTCCAACAACTCTTCTACTGTTGTCCTTGTTCATAGTTGTTCAGTATCCGGTGATATCGTGTTGTCCTGAACAGAACTACAGAGTTCATTTTCCTTCCATTCGCTCTTGATGATGCTTCTTTGAAGATAGGCTACCCAACCATATCGATGTTTCCCCAATGGGATGATGAGAGTATCGTAATACAATGGTTTGAGCAGAGTAACAGGGTGGTCCTACTTAAATTTGCTTTCGAAGATACTTTACTTAGGACAGCTAATCAGCCGTACCAGTGATTGTCCGGGAGGTGAGGTTATCATCTCCACCTCGTGTTGAGGTTCAAAGTTCAAATGATTTTAAACGCACAGCTGCATCTTCATGATTTTCTGGTCTAATGTGATCACTTCTTAACCCACGAAAGGGGTTCCGGCAGGCTTGCACTCTCCCTGATCTCACTCTGGGGGCGGTGATTACTCACTGTGCGAAAGTTATAGAAAACAATTCTCTTCTATAAATCATATCCCACTTTTAACAAAAAAGAACTTTAATCGTTTTCCATTTTACATGCACAAACCCATAGTATGGAAACCATCATCCGTATAATAGGTATACTTTCCAAGTTACAGTATTTCCTTCATAACATTTTCAATGACATCACAAAATAACAAACACAATTATCGCCTCTGACCATTCCCCGCGTTCTACGTTAGAAATATTGCTCCAGTGTTTGCGTTTTGAAACGTGTTAAGACTTTCAGTGGGCAAAAAGGTCTGTTGAGACAAAGCACATTCCCCTGGTGAATTTAGAGAGCACGGGCCTGGAGAGCACAGGCCTGGAGAGCACGGGCCTGGAGAGCACGGTCCTGGAGAGCACGGTCCTGGAGAGCACGGTCCTGGAGAGCACGGTCCTGGAGAGCACGGTCCTGGAGAGCACGGTCCTGGAGAGCACGGTCCTGGAGAGCACAGGCCTGGAGAGCACAGGCCTGGAGAGCACAGGCCTGGAGAGCACGGGCCTGGAGAGCACAGGCCTGGAGAGCACAGGCCTGGAGAGCACGGTCCTGGAGAGCACGGTCCTGGAGAGCATGGGCCTTGATTTTTCCCATTGATTTACAACAGGACGTAGGTTGTTAATCTCCACTAGTCATTTCCTTCCCCCTCTACGGGAAAAATGGGGTCTGATTGAAGTTATAGATCTGACCTATTTGGATTCTCGTGGTCAGTCATGACACCCGTCGTCTTGGTCGTAAGATCTTCATGTACTCAGCCTTTGTGTGTGTGTGTGTGTGTCCAGGACAGTTGCATCACCGATCTATGTTCCTCTTGTCCTCCTACAGTATCTGTCAGCCAACTGGAAACACATCCAGGCTTCCAGAAGGACCATCATACACGTCCCATCATTAGGTAGGTAGGTCTCCCTCACACAGACACATACCATCATTAGGTAGGTATCTCTCACACAGACACATCTCATCATTAGGTAGGTAGGTCTCCCTCACACAGACACATCCCATCATTAGGTAGGTCAGACACATCCCATCATTAGGTAGGTCTCCCTCACACAGACACATCCCATCATTAGGTAGGTCTCCCTCACACAGACACATCCCATCATTAGGTAGGTAGGTATCTCTCCCACACAGACACATCCCGTCACTCCCTCACACAGACACATCCATCATTAGGTAGGTATCCCTCATCCCATCATTAGGTAGGTCTCCCTCACACAGACACATCCATCATTAGGTAGAGTAGGTATCTCTCACACAGACACATCCCATCATTAGGTAGGTCTCCCTCACACAGACACATCCCATCATTAGGTAGGTATCCCTCACACAGACACATCCCATCACTCCCTCACACAGACACATCCCATCATTAGGTAGGTCTCCCTCACACAGGTGTCTCTGTACAGGTGTCTGCGGACAGCTCTGTCTACAGCTACACCTGACTGGTTCTGGTACTGGTACTGGTACAGCTTGAGATGGGTCTGTGGTCTCTAAGAAAAACCACGAGGAGACGTGAGATTCTGAAACGGCGGAGAGGGAGGGAACTGAACAGAAACCTCTCACCTCTATTGCCATTTCATTTAGGAATTTGGAGTTAAAGCTAATGAACAGGCCATTAACCGTTAGGAGAGACTATGTTTCAATGAGAAACAGGGGATGTGTTCCCCCCCCAGATAATTTAGATGGCCTCTTAGATGGCCTCTTGTTTTATTTTTATTAGTCAGAACGAGGAAAGGGCGACACAGAAGAACTGTGAGTTTCAATTGCGATCAGGCGTGTGCTTGTCAACCCTCAATAAAACTATTGTTTCAAATGATTATTAGAGCTAATTACAAACAGATGGAATGTTTTATGGGCTCTCCGGGTGTGTGTGTGTGTGTGTGTGTGTGTGTGTGTGTGTGTGTGTGTGTGTGTGTGTGTGTGTGTGTGTGTGTGTGTGTGTGTGTGTGTGTGTGTGTGTGTGTGTGTGTGTGTGTGTGTGTGTGTGTGTGTTATCGGAGAAGATAATTAGCTAGTTGAACCCCATTGTTGTTAATTAGCAGGAAGCCAATCATTTAATTTAATTACCTCGATCCATCGGAGGATTCTCTCTCTCTCACTGCACTGGCAGGTCAGACAGACCCACAGACCCTCCTCTGCACAGTATCACGATGCTGTGTCTTTGTCTGGTTTTATTTCCTCTGTTCTGTGTTCTGTGTATGGCAGACTGGGTTAGGTGGTAACCCTGTGTTCTGTGTATGGTACACTGGGTTAGGTGGTAACCCTGTGTTCTGTGTATGGTAGACTGGGTTAGGTGGTAACCCTGTGTTCTGTGTATGGCAGACTGGGTTAGGTGGTAACCCTGTGTTCTGTGTTCTGTGTATGGTAGACTGGGTTAGGTGGTAACCCTGTGTTCTGTGTTCTGTGTATGGCAGACTGGGTTAGGTTGTAACCCTGTGTTCTGTGTTCTGTGTATGGTAGACTGGGTTAGGTTGTAACCCTGTGTTCTGTGTTCTGTGTATGGCAGACTGGGTTAGGTTGTAACCCTGTGTTCTGTGTATGGTAGACTGGGTTAGGTTGTAACCCTGTGTTCTGTGTTCTGTGTATGGCAGACTGGGTTAGGTGGTAACCCTGTGTTCTGTGTTTGGCAGACTGGGTTAGGTGGTAACCCTGTGTTCTGTGTTCTGTGTATGGCAGACTGGGTTAGGTTCTAACCCTGTATTCTGTGTTCTATGTGTTAGGTTCCCCCGTGTTCTAACCCTGTATTCTGTGTTCTATGTGTTAGGTTCCCCCGTGTTCTAACCCTGTATTCTGTGTTCTATGTGTTAGGTTCCCCCGTGTTCTAACCCTGTATTCTGTGTTCTATGTGTTAGGTTCCCCCGTGTTCTAACCCTGTATTATGTGTTCTATGTGTTAGGTTCCCCCGTGTTCTAACCCTGTATTATGTGTTCTATGTGTTAGGTTCCCCCGTGTTCTAACCCTGTATACTGTGTTCTATGTGTTAGGTTCCCCGTGTTCTAACCCTGTATTATATGTTCTATGTGTTAGGTTCCCCGTGTTCTAACCCTGTATTCTGTGTTTTATGTGTTAGGTTCCCCCGTGTTCTAACCCTGTATTCTGTGTTCTATGTGTTAGGTTCCCCCGTGTTCTAACCCTGTATTCTGTGTTCTATGTGTTAGGTTCCCCCGTGTTCTAACCCTGTATTCTGTGTTCTATGTGTTAGGTTCCCCGTGTTCTAACCCTGTATTCTGTGTTCTATGTGTTAGGTTCCCCCGTGTTCTAACCCTGTATTCTGTGTTCTATGTGTTAGGTTCCCCCGTGTTCTAACCCTGTATTCTGTGTTCTATGTGTTAGGTTCCCCCGTGTTCTAACCCTGTATTCTGTGTTCTATGTGTTAGGTTCCCCCTTGTTCTAACCCTGTATACTGTGTTCTATGTGTTAGGTTCCCCGTGTTCTAACCCTGTATTCTGTGTTCTATGTGTTAGGTTCCCCCTTGTTCTAACCCTGTATACTGTGTTCTATGTGTTAGGTTCCCCGTGTTCTAACCCTGTATTCTGTGTTCTATGTGTTAGGTTCCCCCGTGTTCTAACCCTGTATTCTGTGTTCTATGTGTTAGGTTCCCCCTTGTTCTAACCCTGTATACTGTGTTCTATGTGTTAGGTTCCCCGTGTTCTAACCCTGTATTCTGTGTTCTATGTGTGTCCTCCGTCAGGTTACTCCCAGCTGCAGCGTTTCAGCCTGAAGAGTTTTGACATCCTGCAGAACATCCAGATGGGCCGACTGTGTGATGTCAGAGGTAGATATTTAACAGACCCCCCTTCAGTGTTGTGACACAGCGTTACAGCACCATCTTTGGGACTGCGTTGTCCATCACCTGAACATGGTACACAACATGTTGTTTTGGGAGGGGGGGGCTGTTCAGGTACACAACATGTTGTTTTGGGGGGGGGCTGTTCAGGCACACAGCATGTTGTTGTTTTTTTTGGGGGGCTGTTCAGTACACAGCATGTTGTTGTTTTTTGGGGGGGCTGTTCAGGCACACAGCATGTTGTTTTGGAGGGGGGCTGTTCAGGCACACAGCATGTTGTTTTGGGGGGGCTGTTCAGGCACACGGCATGTTGTTTTGGGGGGGCTGTTCAGGCACACAGCATGTTGTTTTGGGGTGTTCAGGCACACAGCATGTTGTTTTGGGGGGGCTGTTCAGGCACACAGCATGTTGTTTTGGGGGCTGTTCAGGCACACAGCATGTTGTTTTGGGGGGGGCTGTTCAGGCACACAGCATGTTGTTTTGGGGGGGCTGTTCAGGCACACAGCATGTTGTTTTGGGGGGGCTGTTCCAGGCACACAACATGTTGTTTTGAGGGGGCTGTTCAGGCACACAGCATGTTGTTTTGGGAGGCTGTTCAGGCACACAGCATGTTGTTTTATTTTAGGCTGTTCAGGCACACAGCATGTTGTTTTAGGGGGCTGTTCAGGCACACAACATGTTGTTTTGGGGGGCTGTTCAGGCACACAACATGTTGTTTTGGGGGGCTGTTCAGGCACACAACATGTTGTTTTGGGGGGGCTGTTCAGGCACACAACATGTTGTTTTGGGGGGGCTGTTCAGGCACACAACATGTTGTTTTGGGGGCTGTTCAGGCACTGTTCAGGCAACAACATGTTGTTTTGGGGGGCTGTTCAGGCACACAACATGTTGTTTTGGGGGGGCTGTTCAGGCACACAGCATGCTGTTTTGGGGGAGCTGTTCAGATCTGTGTGTCTCTGTGTCTCTGTGTGTCTCTGTGTGTCTCTGTGTGTAGATGGAGGTGATCTGTGTGTCTCTGTGTGTACGATGAGAGTGGAGGTGATCTATGTGTCTCTGTGTGTAGATGAGAACGTGGAGGTGATCTATGTGTCTCTGTGTCTCTGTGTGTAGATGAGAACGTGGAGGTGATCTATGTGTCTCTGTGTGTCTCTGTGTGTAGATGAGAACGTGGAGGTGATCTATGTGTCTCTGTGTGTTTCTGTGTGTAGATGAGAACGTGGAGGTGGATCTGTGTGTCTCTGTGTGTAGATGAGAACGTGGGAGGTGATCTATGCGTCTGTGTGTCTCTGTGTGTGATGAGAACGTGGAGGTGATCTATGTGTCTCTGTGTGTCTCTGTGTGTCTCTGTGTGTAGATGAGAACGTGGAGGTGATCTATGTGTCTCTGTGTCTCGCGGAGGTGATCTGTGTGTCTCTGTGTGTAGATGAGAACGTGGAGGTGATCTATGTGTCTCTGTGTGTCTCTGTGTGTCTCATGTGTCTCTGTGTGTAGATGAGAACGTGGAGGTGATCTATGTGTCTCTGTGTCTCTGTAGATGAGAACGTGGAGGTGATCTATGTGTCTCTGTGTGTCTCTGTGTGTAGATGAGAACGTGGAGGTGATCTATGTGTCTCTGTGTGTCTCTGTGTGTTGATGAGAACGTGGAGGTGATCTATGTGTCTCTGTGTGTCTCTGTGTGTAGATGAGAACGTGGAGGTGATCTGTGTGTCTCTGTGTGTAGATGAGAACGTGGAGGTGATCTGTGTGTCTCTGTGTGTAGATGAGCTGGAGGTGATCTGTGTCTCTGTAGATGAGAATGTGGAGGTGATCTATGTGTGTCTCTGTGTGTCTCTGTGTGTCTCTGTGTGTCTCTGTGTGTAGATGAGAACGTGGAGGTGATCTGTGTGTCTCTGTGTGTAGATGAGAACGTGGAGGTGATCTATGTGTCTCTGTGTGTCTCTGTGTGTAGATGAGAACATGAGGTGATCTATGTGTCTCCTGTGCGTCTGGGAGGCGACCTGTCCCAGTATTACACCAGACTGCTGGGTTTGCAACAGAGAGGCCAGGGAGGACTCCAGGAGGCCCGGCAGACCCAGGGACGAATGGGGAGGAGGCCAGGACAACCCAGGCCTCCTGCACAAACGCTTCACCATCCTCACGCCTGGCGCTCTGGAAGACTTTCCGGTAAGAAGGAGAACACATCACAGTTACATTTAACACACAGACTACATTTTACTAACGTACTGAAGAGATTTCAGCGATAATAGAATGAGGGTAGCCTGGCACGACCATCCTGATCCTCACCATCTTACATTCTGTTTGGTTTCACTTAGTGAAGGAAAGGAGCGCAGTGGTCATTATGGTGAATCAGGCAGTGGTCATTATGGTGAATCAGGCAGCGGTCATTATGGTGAATCAGGCAGTGGTCATTATGGTGAATCAGGCAGTGGTCATTATGGTGAATCAGGCAGTGGTCATTATGGTGAATCAGGTGAATCAGGCAGTGGTCATTATGGTGAATCAGGCAGTGGTCATTATGGTGAATCAGGCAGTGGTCATTATGGTGAATCAGGCAGTGGTCATTATGGGGAATCAGGCAGTGGTCATTATGGTGAATCAGGCAGTGGTCATTATGGTGAATCAGGTGAATCAGGCAGTGGTCATTATGGTGAATCAGGCAGTGGTCATTATGGTGAATCAGGTGAATCAGGCAGTGGTCATTATGGTGAATCAGGTGAATCAGGCAGTGGTCATTATGGTGAATCAGGCAGTGGTCATTATGGTGAATCAGGCAGTGGTCATTATGGTGAATCAGGCAGTGGTCATTATGGTGAATCAGGCAGTGGTCATTATGGTGAATCAGGTGAATCAGGCAGTGGTCATTATGGTGAATCAGGCAGTGGTCATTATGGTGAATCAGGCAGTGGTCATTATGGTGAATCAGGTGAATCAGGCAGTGGTCATTATGGTGAATCAGGCAGCGGTCATTATGGTGAATCAGGTGAATCAGGTGAATCAGGCAGTGGTCATTATGGTGAATCAGGCAGTGGTCATTATGGTGAATCAGGGTCATTATGGTGAATCAGGTAGTGGTCATTATGGTGAATCAGGTGAATCAGTGGTCATTATGGTGAATCAGGCAGTGGTCATTATGGGGAATCAGGCAGTGGTCATTATGGTGAATCAGGCAGTGGTCATTATGGTGAATCAGGCAGTGGTCATTATGGTGAATCAGGCAGTGGTCATTATGGTGAATCAGGTGAATTATGGTGAATCAGGCAGTGGTCATTATGGTGAATCAGGTGAATCAGGCAGTGGTCATTATGGTGAATCAGGCAGTGGTCATTATGGTGAATCAGGCAGTGGTCATTATGGGGAATCAGGCAGTGGTCATTATGGTGAATCAGGCAGTGGTCATTATGGTGAATCAGGTGAATGGTGAATCAGGCAGTGGTCATATGGTGAATCAGGCAGTGGTCATTATGGTGAATCAGGTGAATATAGGTGAATCAGGCAGCGGTCATTATGGTGAATCAGGTGAATCAGGCAGTGGTCATTATGGTGAGATCAGGTGAGATCAGGCAGTGGTCATTATGGTGAATCAGGCAGTGGTCATTATGAGTGAATCAGGCAGTGGTCATTATGGTGAATCAGGCAGTGGTCATTATGGTGAATCAGGCAGTGGTCATTATGGTGAATCAGGTGAATCAGGCAGTGGTCATTATGGTGAATCAGGTGAATCAGGCAGTGGTCATTATGGTGAATCGGGTGAATCAGGCAGTGGTCATTATGGTGAATCAGGCAGTGGTCATTATGGTGAATCAGGTGAATCAGGCAGTGGTCATTATGGTGAATCAGGCAGTGGTCATTATGGTGAATCAGGTGGATCAGGTGAATCAGGCAGTGGTCATTATGGTGACAGTGAATCAGGTGAATCAGGCAGTGGTCATTATGGTGAATCAGGCAGTGGTCATTATGGTGAATCAGGCAGTGGTCATTATGGTGAATCAGGCAGTGGTCATTATGGTGAATCAGGCAGTGGTCATTATGGGGAATCAGGCAGTGGTCATTATGGTGAATCAGGCAGTGGTCATTATGGTGAATCAGGTGAATCAGGCAGTGGTCATTATGGTGAATCAGGCAGTGGTCATTATGGTGAATCAGGTGAATCAGGTGAATCAGGCAGTGGTCATTATGGTGAATCAGGCAGTGGTCATTATGGTGAATCAGGCAGTGGTCATTATGGTGAATCAGGCAGTGGTCATTATGGTGAATCAGGTGAATCAGG